>NW_005187541.1:798962-800624 GCF_000239375.1 Pundamilia nyererei | reverse complement strand
ATTTAGTTCTATGGGCTGAAACACTAAGGGACTCTAACTTTGAAACTGATCAAATGCTTGTGTTTGCTCTTGGTAAAGACAAAGAATCTGTATTTACAGTGTGGTCCCTTCTTCTTCATAACTCCTGCAGGTCTCTGGGGTGTGCTGGATGTCAGCGTTTGGGCCAAATCCAGACTAAATGCAGGTCCTGCCTTATCACGGCTCAGTGCTGATCAGTTTTTTCTGTTTTTTTTGTATCCACCTGCTTTTAAGGACTGTATGGTTAAAGTACTTTAATATCTAAATAATATTTTCCCGACCAGATTCTGCTGAAATAATCCAAGACAACTTCAGTGACACAGGCTCATCTGGACAATTGGAAGCAATATGGAGATATCGACAAATCCCGGCTGGCAGTGTTGTGTGAATAGGGTCTATTTCACAGCCTGTGCTCTCCCTGCAGCGAGGAAGACGTATTGATTCTGAGCTCAGTGATGAAGTCGTTTCACAAACTCCATCTTTCTTCACCTTAAGCTGTCTGGGAATGACAGTAAGCCCCTGTGTGACAGCAATCTGATGAAGCACGTCTTTCCATACCACCTGCATTGATGCTAATCCTCACCTTTAAATGCAGATCTGTTTTTCATAAATCACACATTTGCACACAAGCTCTCGTGACGGAGGAAGGAGAGAGGAGAGCTCTCAGCCCGACAGGGACGGCGTTTT
Source organism: Pundamilia nyererei (assembly GCF_000239375.1). Classification (NCBI taxonomy): domain Eukaryota; kingdom Metazoa; phylum Chordata; class Actinopteri; order Cichliformes; family Cichlidae; genus Pundamilia; species Pundamilia nyererei. The sequence goes on along the minus strand of NW_005187541.1, from coordinate 799,919 downwards.
ATCGGTTTGTAGTGGTGTGTCAGTTTTTGGAGTCGAACAGGAGTGAAGCACATATTAACTAGGACACATAAAGAGCGCTTCCAGGGAGAGAGAAGCAAGGACAGGCAGGTGAGCTAGATTGGTGTGATATCACAGGAATGGCTCCGGGGCTGGAAGTGTGTTTGCGAGAGTGATGCGAGGCGCTGGAGACTAATACACAGAAAAGAGCCTTTCTTCTTCAAAGACTTCTGATCAGAGGGCTTCTCTCTCACCGTCCTCTTCCTCCTCTCCTCATAAACACTCAGTTCTCATGTAAATGTACAAAGACTGGGATTGTCAGATGCCTCGGGGGACACGACACTTATCGTGGCATGTACCGGCTGGATCACCCTTTGAGAAAAGAATGAGGGTTTAGAGCAGGGAACTGACATAACTAAAACACTGTGAGAGCCGGGCCACACATTCACAAGAGGAATGGTGGTGCGGCTTTATCAGTCGGTGTAATCTGAGGTTACAGTGCAGTGATACGCACAGAAAATACTCCACCGTGTGTGGGGTTGATCTGTTTTTCTGTTAAAGGCTGGGTTGAGATGGTTATTGAGGCGCATTTTGCCCATATGTGGTGTAGTGCAGGTATAAACCTTTCTCTGGCAGCGGCAGGAAGTCTTAAACTGTCAACTTGTTCAAGAACTATTGGTGTCGCATGTTAATATAATAATAATAATAATAATAATAATAAACTTTATTTATAAAGCACACTTAAAAACCAAGGGTATGCCAAGGTGCTTAACAAGTAACACAGAGAACAGAAGGAAGATAATAGAAATAGGACCAAAGCAAGTACTAAGTATGCAAGCAGGTAGCTGTCACTGATACATAGGAAAGCAACAGGTACAGAGCAAACAAGAAATTAAATGAGCATAAAAGTGCATAATATAAAATCATAAAAGAAATATTAATTAGAGGGAAAGGCAAGAT
>NW_005187541.1:787170-798359 GCF_000239375.1 Pundamilia nyererei | reverse complement strand
TTTTTATTGAAGTGTTGATGACCTGGTGGGTGTGAAGAGATTAACACACTGGGTACCATAAAGTGATGGATCCAAGATTCCAAATCTCATCAACCATGACTGAATCTTTTAACCAAACTGTAAAAAATAACTCTTATTTAAGTTTTCAAAGTCCTCTAGAAATCGTGACGAAAGTCTACTAAAGCACCACCAACCCCTTCGCTGAGATCAGAGAACTGGCAACAAGCTCCTAAAGAAGTTTAAAGACACTGTTATTAGACTCTCTACCCGGATGACCACCATCTCCACTGAACACAGACACGTCAAAGAAACCATCCTACACATTCAGCATGTACAACATTCACAGAAATACCCAATCAAACCCATGAAGAATGAAAGTGTTCGGGCCTTTCCATTGTCCTAGCATTTCAATAACCCACGGGTGTCGTTTTAATCCTAGGAAACATTAAACCAGCTCAAGACGCAATAAAACATCACTGTCCACCAAGTCTGGGTTCCCTTTACAGACATGCTTCAACATACATGGTCAATCTTATGAATAGGTACATCAGCTCCCAAAGAGGACATGAACTATGTACTGGTTTACAAAACCTACATGTTTGATTGGACTGTTCCTTTAAAAAGGAGTGTTGGCCATTAATGTTACTAAGACTGGTTATACTTAAACAGTTATCATGTGCATAAATAACAGAAAAAATATGTTTCAAACCAGGTCTCATTCAAAAACACTGAGTATAAAAGATGGGTCTGAAAAGACAGTCCAATGCAGAAGTATCCATTTATTAACGGCCTGCAGGGGAGGAGTTGTCCTACCCGTGGTTGCGAGAAGTTTTTGGGTTGTTAAGAAGCCATGAAACATTATTGTAGATTATGGTCATTATTACAGTTAGGAAGAAGGATTATCCAGGGTACGTAGTGTTTTCAGTTCCACAGTCAGATCCAGATGTACGGTTTCCAAACACTCAGATGGTGACCCCAAAAGATCTCAGATTGATAATTTACTAATCAATGTTTATGGCCATCTTTATATATTGTCTGTAGTAGAAAGAGTAGGAAAATGACATGTAGGAAATGTTCTCTATTTGGGAGCTGAACTGGATCTCCCATATAAAGATTTTTTACCCAGTGAGTGGACAGCTTTCAGCGGAGAAATAGAAAGCAGAAGCTGTATTTGTGCTCCCAAACTAATATCATTCTTTCCATGCCCTGTCTTCTCCGAACTGTGTGAGGGAAATGTTATAATGCGCAATACAATATAGGAACAGCACGACCAGGACTTTATATTCATTTTATATAAATTATAATACAGATAAAAAGAAAATGGATGGATGTGACTGTGGTGAATCAAACACTTTTGTTACTGCACACTAAGGGGAATCCCTTTGTTAGAAAGCACATTCAAAGTAAGAGTCATAACTGGTTTCTGGTCACAATAAAACTGCACCAAAGAATAGAAAGGACAGCCCACACAGAAGATAAAGCAATCTACCGAGCTTTGTTCCCTCTGAACAGAGAAAGTGCTGCATGCAGGGGGCTTCAGTGATGAGAAACGGCATTGTGTGAGGACAATCCTCTTCCTCTTTATACTCTGTGTTTTATTTCAGAACAGTTATACAGAAGGATTAAAAAACTAAAAGTAGTTTCGAGACCTTTTAGGTTTGTGTTGCTTACATTTGATAATAGCAGTCCTCTTTTAAAGAGCGAGTTGAGGTCTAGATTCAGGAGCTGAAAGGGGGATGTTGAAGAAGGTTACCAGACAGGGAAGCAGGATGTTCGTGTCCTATCTGGGCTTTGTTCTTGTTATTACAGTTTTATTGTGTTTTCTTTCATTTTAAGGGGGGTTTATGCACAGAAACTAGGTGTTTACATGCATGAAAAGTTTGAGGTTAAAGTTAAGTTAAAATACATCCCATCACATTTTTAACCATGCATGGCAAAATATTAAGCCTATCCAGTGGGTTTAAAGATCATGCTAACAGGTCCTTCGCAAGCATCCATCTGTGAGAAGCTTTGGGTGACCGATCAGTTTCACTATAACCATAAATATAAAATGACAAAATATCAGTATTTGATTCCCGGGGATGAAGAAAAGGCTAAAGTCATTAAACATGCTAATTGATCTGAAGCTAATGCTCACATCAAAAGTGCATCATGTGTGTTTTTGGATTATTTTTTATTAATTTTAGCTTTCTTGTTACATTTAACATGCGATATCGTTATAAAGCAGTGAAAAATGGCATTTTTGTGGGGTTCCCATGAGTCATTCTATATTTTAAATAATATTTAGGCACTTTTTTAACAGCCAGCTTTACATTTTGTCTCAGCGTCTGTGATATTTACACAAAAAATATCTCCTTTAGCATTCTGTGCATGGATTATTTTCAAATCCAAGGGTGGGACAGAAAATGTCCTGCAGCTGTCGCATGGCCCATCTACACGTGATTTATCTGACACTTGTGGCTTCATCACAGCCAAGCCAGCCTGCTAACGGTTCACTTAAAGGCCGTGACTGCCATGAATATGGTTTTTCAGAGCTTGTGTTGTTTCTGTATGTTTACAGTGCTGATAGTTTTTCTTTCTCACACAGCGAGGAGTAAAGCATGTCTTTATATTCAGCGGTTCTCAGAAACTACAAAGACAGCCTCTATTCCCACTGTGCCTTCCCGTCCCCTGTGAACTTTCTTCCTTGACATTTCCTGTGATATACTAATGGCTCTCCTCATTAGTTCATATGGGGGCTCCTCCGTCGGCTGTGTTTCCAGCTCCCTCATCTGTCCAGTGCACATCCATGATGTCACCCTCACCAAAGGCAGAACAAATTGCTCCGAGTCTGTCACTCCTGAAAGCGAGATGTCATTTTTGAACCCAATTACCCGCAGACGCCGCTGCTCCTGCAGCCGCGCCGCGCCTTTGGAAACAAATGATTTGGAAATGAAAGAGCAGGAAAGCGAGGAAGAGGAGGAGGAGAGCGTTTATCACACATGGAAGTGAAACGATCACAGGATCCGTCTCTTAGTCGGTTTCATTTACTTGCATGTGTTTGTGTGTAATGTTGCGAGACAATGTGGCCGTCAGGAGGGACAATGTCACATCTCCCGCAAAGCCGAGCGCATTACGGTGGCGGGGGAAATGTGCTGTGCAGCCATTTAGTGTGTTTAATGGCTGATGAATGGGCAGAGATGGGAAATGAGTCACACGCCAAAATAAAAAAGCTTCGAGCCGCTGTTGATGGAGCAGCAAAACAGTTAAATGAGAGCGGTGAGGTAAAAGCTTCTGTTAGTGGTGAACATCCTGCCTCTTCAGAGAACGAATCGGCGAGAGGTCACGTAAGGTTAAGGCTTCCTCACAAGGAGAACACAGATATCCAAGTGCTCTTAAATGCCTCTTTTAACTGCTGCATTAGCCTCTGCTAACCTGCCAGTTCCTTTAAATCTGTGTAGCCTCAAACATGAAACATCTGAAGGGTCACATTGGGAGCTGCTCAATGAGTTTGAACTTAGTCACCTCTCCTGACTAACAAAACCATGACACAGCACGCCTGTTGTTACAGAAGAGCTGCTTAATGCATATTACAGTGAAACATAGACCCAGGCGATGCTAATGAGCTGGCTGGCAATCCTGTGTTGTGGTTCAGAATGACTGCAGGGGATCTCGGAGGGATTCAAACCGGCCGTTTCACAATCGGCACTTCAGCCACGTCTTTTTAATGTCGGCTAGAAACACACCTGAGGACAGGTATGAGGTGATGAAATGTAAAGACTTCTTCTGGTGTCAGATTCAGGCTGTTGTTGCTGCCGAGGGATGCTCTCAAACACCGTCCTGCTCTTTTTTACTTCCTTCACCACTTTTTACTCAAAGCCTGAGATTGTTACCTGGACGGCAGCATGTTAGCACACATCTGGGCTTTTCTTCAGGCCATTTTTGGGTTTAACCGATGATAGATAGGGGGCAGGGTTTAATAAGAATATTTTCTTCTTCCTGCTCCTTTTCACACATGGTTGTAGTGCTTTTTGATAGAAAGTGTGATTGGTTTGTTTGAATTGTTGTACGAAGTGTGAAATAAATAAATAAATGAAAATGAAATGTTGACTTTTCGGACCAAGATAAAGCTGTTAAAACTCAGTCAAACGCAGGCTCCTCTTTCACTTGATTGGTTGCTTTTACTGAGGCATAATTACCCAAAGTAGCTGTCTAGGGAAAAAACCATTAGTTTTGTCCATTTAGGCTCACAGGTGCCTCATATGACTTATTTAGCATGTATTTGGCTGTCAGTCCATGTTACTGGATCTGGTCCATATTTTTATCATGTGGGTTCACATTTAGACCACCTACCTCCACTTCTTTGGCACATACTAGCTTATGGAGTCTTTAGGGTTGGGGTGGGGTGGTCTGCATCAGCCAGTGATAAAAAAAGGCTCGACTTCAGGACAGTTGCGCTCTTTTAACTACTTGTTTTGCATTGCTTTATAGGGTGATGGTTGGTACTTGTCACCTTTCAAGGCTGTGGTTTCCTAGGTAACCCTTTAATGGTTTTACCACCTCCTCAGTATCCATCAGCAGTATCCTTTGCTGATTCAGCTACTCCAATCATACTTTTGAAATTTTTTTAGGACCCGCCCCGCTTCGCCCATTGTGACGGGAAGTTGTTGACTGCTCTTGAGCGTCACCACATCTCTGTCAGTCACCGCTGTGCGGACGCCCTAAGCCTGCATTACAGAGAGAAGCAAAAAGGACTTCTTGGAGAAAATGTGAATAGTTTTGACGTTTGTCAGTGATTTTTATTTGTCTTGTGAGATTTGGATCTCACAGGGTTTTTAGGGAAAAACCTGGAAACCTTCATTAAGTACAGTCAGATTAATGACGAGTAGCCAAGAACCTCTGAGTTTCCTTTAAATGCTAAGACTGCTGCCATTTTTATTCTATCTTTTACTTATTACAGGGATCTTGCCAGTTTCTTTCCAGGCACTGGAAGCACAAGTAGCTGCAGCAGGTTGTTATGATGCAACAGGTCTCTGGTTACCCATCCAGGGTTTGACCGAACCGTAGGTGCGCTCCTAGGAGATGAACATCAGATACACCAGAGAAGCGTTGATCTGAATAATTACAAATTATGAGGAACCAGATGAAGCAACAAAAACATCTCAGCTTCTAAATTAACAGTACTGGTATTACTAAAGTCATTTTTTTATGTTTCTGTAATGGTTAATCGACCCATTTGTCCAAGCGCTTTAATCAATATTATATTTTTATTGCTGAAATAAAATTATTGTTGTTATCCATGAATTTGCAAATTTACAGTTTTACAAAAAGCAGAAAAAATCTGTAAGGCACAGTTTGATTTTTTTTTAATTAAGATGCCAAATTGCAGTTATTTTCTTGCATTCATGAGCAGAAACTGTTTCAGAGGTTGAATGTTTTCCTTGATTAGTTTCTCAGAGAAGTTCAGGGTGCCGGCTTCGATTTGAGTGTAAAAGTGTGATTTCAGTTTATTTGCCTGATAAATAGCAAAATGGTTTCTTAGGTTTGAACAAGTTTGTGACTGATTTCTGAAATATTTGTGTTTCCTTGTTTTTATCCCAGGCAGTCTAATGGTCTCAACCTCTAACCATCCACCAGGCCAGTGGTGACCCGTGGAGGGTCAGGGGTTTTGCTTTTAGTCCACAGGCTGAAGTGGGATTTTTGGTTGAAGTAATACTGGAAATACTGGAAAAGCCACACAAAGTTACACAAAAGAGCCCAAAGTCATGTCGAGAAGACGAGCCTGCTCTAACTTGAGCCGTGACTTCCCTTTTTCTCCCTTCTTTTCTTTTCTGGTTGACATTTGTGAGCAACCATGTGACTCTTTCAACAGTTTTTTTTGTTAAAGCCTTTGGAGCTTCCTGATTGTTTCTGAGTGCTGCTCACCAACAAACTGTGTGTGTGTGGCTGCCATTGACTTTCTCTCCCATTTGTATACACAAACACACACTCAGCGACGGCACTGCAGTGACAGCGAGGCTGGTCGAACACAAAAGGCTGCTGGCCATGACCTATGTGGGCTGAATGCTAACGGGGGCTAAGGAATGCAGCCGCTGGGGTAAACCGCCACACACACACACACACATGCACACACACCCTTCTCTTTTTGGAGGAGCACTTAAAAACGCAGTCAGAGCTGTTGACTTGTGGCTGCTTTTGGGATAAGAGACAGAGGTGGAGAGATGGGGGTGGATGTGTAGCACTCTGCCGCCGACCGGCAGGATCAATGAAGGGCACTTATGAAGAGAAAGCTCACTGCTTGGAAGATTTACAATGAATGGCTCGGCCTTTATTTTTAAATTCTTCGGCTTTTTTCGTCCCCGTGGCTTCATTTTCCCTCTCGGAGTGGATTCTGTCCCTCCGTTCGCCGCAGCTGCTGTTTGACTTTTAGCAAACAAGCCGCACAAACTGAGTTATTGAAATCGCTCCTAAATGAGATAATAAAAAAACCTCAGCCGCGGATTTATTGTGCTGTTGGGCTCTGTAGGTGTTTTGGTGTGCGCGGTAATCAAAAAAATAAAAGCAATGATGTTCGGATTCAAACGTCTTGGCGAGGAAAATGGAGCCTTTTTCTGACTCTGTTTGATTATTTCTCCGGTAACGACTACACTTGTGTCAATAAAGTCTGGAGTTTTCTGCACTTTCTGCAGCCGACACCCACAATAATTTTTCCACCGCCAGCAAACAACCACGAAAGCTGCCCACTGGATTCCCAGAGAGTCTGGATGCATTTAATTTTGACCTCTGACCTTAGGGCTGGTTTGGGCAGACTGTGGGAACACGGTGAAATGCTGATTTTAGGGTCTAGCTCTTTAGCTGCCATAACGAGCTCCCAGCAGGTTGTGAGGGGGGCAGAGGAAGGAGAGAGGGAGCAGGAAGCAGAGGGGAATAAGGTAAGAGGAGACGAGATAAGGCGACATGTGTGTGTATGTTGGAGGGGTTCTCTGAAGAAAGGAAGGATGAGTTTATAGACTTTTTTAGGTTTTTTAAAGACACTTCCTTTCGAGCCACCTTCCTGCTGCTAATCAGCATCTTTGTAATGACCATGAATTTGTATCTGTCAGCCCGGGCCTTCTCCTCTTCTTCTGTTATTTGATTTTTGTCTGCCAAAAACATCTGTTTGTAGATGGCAGGTTGTTGAGAAACCAACAGGAACATCTGGCGACCTGCAGTTCCTCTAATGTCCACTTGAGGCTTCACCAGTGAGTCAGTCCCTATAAACGCCCATGTTAAATTTTCCACCTGTTTTGGTCTCTGTAGCTAATTTCTCCCATCATAACAACTGTAAAGATGTTCGGATACTTTTACAACTCACCTGTTTTAAATGTATTCAGGCTTGAAGTTTGCATTATTAGGGGGGTGGCCTCTGTGACTGACAGGTGGATCGCATCATAGCTGACTGTAGCTGCTAGCTGTCTGCGGAAATCAAAGGGTAGCATTATGCTAGCTGATCCATGTCGGCTCCAACTGTCTCCTTGTTTCCTGACATAATGTGCCTGAATTATGCTTCAGTGGGAAATCCTCATCGTAGCTTACGATGTAATCTGAAAGCCGTCTTAACCATACACCGTAATCTTCCAATCAGACTCATTGTGGGCTGTGCCAGCCTGATGTGTCGTTACATCAAATCAAATCAAATCAAAATGTGCTTCACAGTCAGTAAAAGCACGAGACAATTGAAACAAAACAATAAGAAAACAGTAGGTGACAACACAACAAGCCAGATAACCAACTAATTAGAATCAAAAGCCAAAGTAAAAAGATGTGATGTGACTGGATAGTCAAGGAGGTTATTCCAGAGTCTACAGTCGTGGCCAAAAGTTTTGAGAATGACACAAATATTAGTTTTCACAAAGTTTGCTGTTAAACTGCTTTTAGATCTTTGTTTCAGTTGCTTCTGTGACGTACTGAAATATAATTAAAGCACTTCGTAAGTTTCAAAGGCTTTTATCGACAATTACATGACATTTATGCAAAGAGTCAGTATTTGCAGTGTCCTCTGCAATTCGACTGGGCATGCTCTCAATCAACTTCTGGGCCAAATCCTGACTGATAGCAACCCGTTCTGTCATAATCACTTCTTGGAGTTTGTCAGAATTAGTGTTTTTTTGTTTGTCCACCTGCCTCTTGAGGCTTGACCACAACTTCTCAATGGGATTAAGATCTGGGGAGTTTCCAGGCCGTGGACCCAAAATTTCAAGGTTTTGTTCCCCGAGCCACTTAGTTATCACCTTTGCCTTATGGCATGGTGCTCCATCATGCTGGAAAATGCATTGTTCTTCACCAAGCTGTTGTTGGATTGTTGGAAGAAGTTGCTGTTGGAGGGTGTTTTGGTACCATTATTTATTCATGGCTGTGTTTTCGGGCAAAATTGTGAGTGAGCCCACTCCCTTGGATGAGAAGCAACCCCACACATGAATGGTCTCAGGATTCTTTACTGTTGGCATGACACAGGACTGATGGTAGTGCACACCTTTTCTTCTCCAGACAAGCCTTTTTCCAGATGCCCCAAACAATCGGAAAGAGGCTTCATCAGAGAATATGACTTTGCCCCAGTCCTCAGCAGTTCATTCACCATGCTTTCTGCAGAAGATCAATCTGTCCCTGATGGGTTTTTTTTGGAGAGAAGTGGCTTCTTTGCTGCCCTTCTTGACACAAGGATATCTTCCAAAAGTCTTCGCCTCACTGTGCGTGCAGATGCGCTCACATCTGCCTGCTGCCATTCCTGAGCAAGCTCTGCACTGGTGGCACTCCGATCCTGCGGCTGAATCCTCTTTAGGAGACAATCCTGGTGCTTGCTGGACTTTCTTGGATGCCCTGAAGCCTTCTTAACAAGAATTGAACCTCTTTCCTTGGAGTTCTTGATGATCCTATAAATTGTTGATTTAGGTGCAATCTTAGTAGCCACAATATCCTTGCCTGTGAAGCCATTTTTATTTAACGCAATGATGGCTGCACGCATTTCTTTGCAGGTCACCATGGTTGACAATGGAAGAACAATGGTTTCAAGCATCACCCTCCTTTTAACATGTCAGGTCTGCCATTCTAACCCAATCAACCTGACATAATGATTTCCAGCCTTGTGCTCGTCAACATTCTCACCTGAGTTAATAAGACGATTACTGAAATGGTCTCAGCAGGTCCTTTAATGACAGCAATGAAATCCAGTGGAAAGGTTTTTTTGGGATTAAGTTCATTTTCATGGCAAAGAAGGACTATGCAATTCATCTGATCACTCTTCGTAACATTCTGGAGTGTATGCAAATTGCTATTATAAAAACTTAAGCAGCAACTTTTCCAATTTCCAATATTTATGTAATTCCCAAACCTTTTGGCCATGACTGTAGGTGCTACGGTTGCAAACGCCCGGTCACCTCTCGACATCAGTCGAGACCTAGGTTGTGCTAGGAGCATCCGGCGGTAAATTATGTAGAATTTACATTTCTCAGGAGGTGCACGTCAGGTTACGTGGAAGGTCAGGGCGTCGGGTTAAGACGGGTTTCTGGTTACGTCGTAAGTCACAACCTAATTCAGGCATTAGCTTGTGATACTTTGAGACGCCTTCAGAGGGACTAACATGAAGTGAGGCAGGTATTTAGATTCTGGCTCATCAGACTAAACCTTTTTGGTCAGTTTAGCACTTCTCCATTCTGTGTTCATTTTGTTTCTTTATAAAAGCCCTGCAGCCTCAGCTGTTGATTATAATTAAAATACAGCGATCAGACTAAAGAAAGGCTGTTAGTGGCCAGTTTTTTATTAAATACCACCATGATGTGAAAGCCAGGTGAAGAAATGATCACATGGCATCATAGAAGGATAAGGCTGACATCATTATTGGATCATTGAGAGTCAGCTGATTTTTATGTGAAGTTTTAACCTTCATACTGTGAATGTTTTATTTATTTTAGCTAGAGGCCATGAACGTACACACGGGTGGGAAATGTAGAGATTTTTCAGCATGTTTGAGCCATCGTGGTGTCGTAAGTACAGGAGATGTCTAAATGAAGTTCTCAGGTATGAAAACACTTTAAGATCCATTAAAAACTGTTTTTCACCCACTCCAAAAGTCACAGTCTGAAGAGAAACTGCTCTGTTCAACACATTTCTTTTTTAATATGATGAATTGATCATAGTTTGAATAAACTGCAGATCTGTTTTCACTGAAGGAAACTTATGAGTAAACCTTCAAGGCTCCTATCACCCTGTGGGTCACTTGGAGCATGAAATGCTTGCATTTGGTTACCAGGGTCATCTTCTATCTGCGAGTGTTTTCAGAGTTTAAATGAAACTCAAATATCCTTTAAAGGACTGTGAGTTAAGACAAGAGGATCAGGTGGGAACTTTGCTCAGATGTGACTGATTTTATCCTCCAAGTACTTTTTATTATTGGACCATCTGTCAGTGATGAGCCTGCTGGTTGGTCCTCAAGATTTAAATGGTTAAAAAAAGCCTTTTCCAAAACAAGCTGGGCAAACAGGAGGATATAGAATGGGGACTATTTTTAGCTGTGGAATAATACAGACTTCCTGCCGCGGTGGGTGTTTAGAGCAGCAGGATGCTGTTTTTAAAAGCTCTTTGACAGCTCCGTGTTCTTTTCCTCCGCTCTCCTTCGTCTGTCGTTTCTGTTATCTGCTTTGTTTTCATTCCCAGCATCCTTTGCAAGCCATCTTTGAAACAACACACAAGCTGAGACACTAAGAAATGTTTAATTCGGTCTCAGTTTCTTTCCTCACATCTCTGTCTTTCCTCAGATGTCCCCACACCATCCGCCCGGCGACAGGTGATGGGACATCAACCACGCAACAGACGGATGGCGACAGAAGCGACGCGACCGCTGTAGCTGTTCACGCCGCTGGTGTTTGTGCGGACACGTGGAGTGTGTGTGTTCACGCGCTCCAGGTTGACCCCCCGCAAAAACACACACACCTGAAAAAACAAACAAACAAACAGGAAAACAGACGAAGCCTGTTAAAACACTCCAAACCGTTCCTCTGCTGCTTCTGCTGCCCTAAAAATAACACACACACACACACACACACACACGCAAACAAAACACCTAAACAAACAAAAGGTACAGCACAAAGCAATTTGGACACCCCGAATCGTATAAACAGCGCTATAAGGTAGGCTTAAAACACACTTCTGCAATCCTGTATACAACACACACACAC
>NW_005187541.1:777448-787086 GCF_000239375.1 Pundamilia nyererei | reverse complement strand
CACACACACACACAGAAAAAATTACAATGCTGACACAAACACTTGCGTAAAGTTTCCAGCTCTGCAGCAGCACATTAAGAAACTCAGATCCAAACAGCTGTACACACACTTTTTTACAGTCACTTTACCACACACACACACACACACACACACACTCGCTCTCTCTCTCCCTCTCTCGCTCTCTCTTGGGCAGGTGAGTGGTTCGTGCTTTGCTCAAGGACACTTCAAATAGACACTCAGCAGCTCCTCTGATCAGACGTGAGAGCAGCGCTGCAGAACAAATGGAGAAAGAAGTAGTGTGAGGCTCAGACACACACACACACACACATACACACACACACACACACACACACAGTCATCTGACCCGTTAAACCTCTAAAACACTAAAGTTCGTGTTGCTTTTGTTCATTTTAATCCAAACTAAATGACAGGATTGAATTCCACAGGTGAGAAGCTGCTTTATGATATTCTGCTGTTACCTGCACGTTTAGTCTGAGCTGTATTTCATACTTCTAGTCTGACTTAATGTTCAGAGGCTGCCTGACCGCTGCAGGAAACCCAATTTGTTCTGTTCGTTCCTTCGTCCTGTCCGTAAATTCCTTTCAGATTAAATGTCCTGTATATCGAGGACATTTAATCTGAAAGGAACTTACTGCATAGTCCAGGATTCACATAAAATCTTATCTCTGTGTTTTACTATGTATGAAATGAGTGCTTAACATTGTTTTTGTTTATTTTGTAAAGAATGTCTAATAAATACTGTATAAAAATTACATTTTCTCTTATAAAAATAACATTTACACAAACACACACAAACAGACCAAAGAGAAAATAAATTGTTTGTTTTGCAGGATAGTATGTTGCTTATATTTCTATCCAACACTGATACTGCTGTAAGTGTCAGATAACAAATAGCCAAGACAAAGAGTCCTTTTAAACTGCAGTGGTGTCAGGATGTATAAGCACTTTCACACGAGAGAATCAGGTTTCAGGCTGTGACTGACAAAAATTTATTTTGTGGTTTACATTTTAACCCTCAAACAAACATTTATGACTTATTTTTTTGTCTCCGGTTTTGTTTCTCAAACCTTTACTTTTTATTTTTATCTATGACAGATATTCTGAAACGTTCTCCTGTCATTAATTATGACTTTGTGTCATTTTTGATGCAAAAATCAGGTAAAAAAAATGAATTGTACAGAGAATATTAATTTATCGCATCTGCTGTAAACGCAATACATTAATTAAATAATTAGCATTTATATTTCCAGTGAAGTCCTCACAGTTAGGCTGTATCTTGATCCTGTTTCAATCTAAACCTGAACAACAGATGTGGAAAATTGGATTTTGTTCAGAAACGCTCCTGAAATATCTGAAAATTTTAACTTTCACAATGAGTTGTCTTATGGAACAATTCCAATCAAATCGTAATTTAAAATATAAAAAAAATCACGTGTAGTTCATACAGATTTCCTTCATCCTCCCCACAGGAATATGTAGCACAGCATTAGCATTATAAACAGCGTTCTTGTGCTTCCCTCTGCCTTCACACTCAGCGGGGCTCCCCTGATGTGGGCTGGGACTGCGTGCGACCGCTCAGATTACCAAACTTTAAAAGGAGCTCCAGATTTGCTTATTTCTCCCCCCCATCACCGCACACTGATGGCATCTGAAAAACTCTGAGACCACATTTTCGCCTCGAGTTCAGAACCGAGTTTGCAGCAGCTGGCACAAACCTGCGTCTCTCCAACTTCATCTCGCTGTTTTCAGTGGTTGTCAGAGGCAGTGTGAGTGTTACAAATCCAGTGAGATGAATCTTCCTATATTGCTTCAAGCAGATTCGCTTGTTCTTTGTCTTCAAGAGGACCTTCTTATCAAAGTATCTCAAATTTGAATTCAAGTTCAGTCCTTTAGTGTCAGGATAGATCTGTGAAACTTGAATACCATCACATGAAATAGAAGCATCCAGCCATCCATTTTTCTTGTGCTTATGTGGGTCAGTGTAAGAAGTGGATGGGCAGAGATGGCCAAAGAAATACCTTCTCCCCTGGTTTACATCAGGGTCTCATCTTAGTTGAACTTCCCTGAAACACCTCAGGAGGAGGCGTCTGGTTCAGAGGCTCAACCACATCAATGCATCTTCTGCCTGAAGTTAAGCTCTCTGACCTTCACCTCAATGCAGACACAAATGAGCAGAATAAAAACACAGATATACCTCAGGAACACTAACCCTAACTTTAACTTTAACCCTGGGCAATCAGAATATGAATTTTATGTTTGTTTGGTTCTTTTGTGTTTTAAAAAAACATTTTAAACATAGCTAATGTCGGGTTAAAGAGTAGAGTCCTTTAGGACCTTTCCAGCAGTAAAAGGGAGACCTTCTGACTTTCATGTTGGACTGTAAACATCTCCAGTGTGAGCTTAAAGCCAGCATGACCAATCATCTGTGAAAAAACAAAGATAAGATAAAGCTTTATTTGTTATTGTGTTTAGAAATCCCATGTTTACTGAGATATGCAGATACAGATGCAAACTACAGTGTGGTTAACAAGGACCTGATGTCACGATCTGTGTGGCAGACCATGGGGATGAGAGGAATGAGGACCCAAGATGCAGGACTTAATGATGAAGGCAGTGCGTTTATTTACAGTGGTGTAAATAGTTCACAGAATAACCCCGTGTTTTCCCCTTGAATTCCGTGTCGTGTCTTCACCCACAAGTCCGTGCTCCGTGCTCTTCCGCTCCTGTTTGTCCCCGCACCCCATGCTCGCTGCTCTTGTCTTTCCTGCTCCTTCCTGGAGAAAATAACAAAGAGGCAACTTGTCGGGACACTCGACTACCGCAGGCATGCACTCACTGGACTTGACATTTATCGACACTAACGTGGAGTCTCACACAACGATCCCACGCCAAGGAATGCTCAGCCACAGTCTTAAGAAGCTCCCCAATGATGCTTCATTAGCTGCAGGTGTGTGTGATCATCTGCTTCAGGTATGGCCATCCTCTAGACAGGACACGCCCACCAGGCCTACCTGAAACCCAGTACTCAGCCACACTCACAGACACACCCACTTGCCTATACATACAAGGGTGGGGAATCACAAGAACAGTGCAGACAACACACACATCACCAAATAACAGCAATAATTATAACAGTAGTCCACACTGCTCACAGACCCCGAGTCCCCGGAGCTGGGTCCGTGACACCTGACACTGTTTTGTGTCATGATGAGAGTGCGGTTCAACAACTTTATTTGCACAAAATTCAGAAGGCAGCAAGGACTCGACACCCAGTGAATCACTGGGGTATCAATGTGGCTCGATTTTGAACGGACTGACTAGAGTTACTGAGAGAGGCTGGATTGGTTGGAGGTGGGCAGGTAGGTGTGATTGGCAGGTTCTCCTTGGTTCTCTTCTCAGGGTATACAGACCAGCCTGGAGATCCTGGGAAAGGCTTTTGTTGCTTGTGATTGGCTCAACAGATAAGTCTAGGCTACGAAAACAGAGAAACAACACGAGCCGAGGAGTAATAATCGAAACACGCTGAATGATGACAATCTGTTGGAGAGTCTCGAGCTGGACCTCAAAAAGCAGACTAATCATGACAGGCAGGTTTGAAAGGCAAGAACCATCCTGGGAAAGAGCCACCTGTAGCCTTCTGCTGTGGAAAAATAACTGCAACGAACCCCAAGCTAGCCCCAAACCATAACAGCCTCCACCTCCACCAAACCTGAAACCGTCCATTTCATTCTGTCAATAATTGATAAAAGTCACAAACAGAATCCATAATCCAAGCCGGAATTACTGCCTGCAACGCAAACCACAGGCAATTTTATTTTATTTGTGTTATTTTCCTCACATGATGCCTCAAATTACTGTCACTTAGTTGCACCGAAGGCTTTAAAAGGTCCTCACAAACACCTTTTGCGGTGTGTGTGGTCTGAATGAGCATGGATGGTCAGTGAAGGAAAGCTGATGATTAACAGGAAAGCTCTGGGGCATTTATTAAAATTTATCGGTGATGTACATTGGCGATAATGGTGAGCCTTGCAGTCTGAAAACTTTGATGATTTGGGCCAAACCGTGTGCTCATGGTTAGTGTTTTTATAGGTGTTTCTTTAAGTCTTTCCTTTTTAATAATGTGACCTGCTGATATCACAGTCGAGCACTCGTCCACCGAAGGTTCTGGATTGCTTCAGTCTACTGTTTTCTTGGTTGCAGCAGCACGAGTCGTCGTAATCTGCTTTTATCTGCCATCAAAACGAGTGCACGTGTGTTGCTTTTGTGTATTCCCCAGGTATTGGTGTGTGCATTAAACTTTACGTCTGCAGGTGCGTGAGTCGATTCAAGCTCAGCAGGAAAGATCGCCAAGGGGATCAACTTTCAGGAGCAGATCAAACCTTTTGTCTGCGCCCTGCGTGTACGTTTTAATCTGTAGGTTTTAAACACAGACATTAACCGCTGCCAAGCTGAGAGCTCGGCACCGAAGCGCTGCTAGCTTCAGCAGCTGCGGATGTAAAAAATATGTATGTATATAAAGCTCCTGCCTATTTCCTTCTCCTAAGAAGTGCAGCTCAACCTCAGATCTCTGGGCTCTTTTATCAAATCTCTCAGGAGAAGCAGCCTCCCTTTCATATTCACTGCAATCCAATTGTGAAGCAGACTGCTGCAGACTCTCTGTCATGTTGCAGAGTTGCTGGCAGGTGCAGAAGCAAACAGGACATTTTGTACCACAGGAAAGAAAATAAATCACTTAAATGGATTTAACCAGCTTAGTTTGAGCTGCATATTGTGGTAGCATCATTGTTTCTAGAGAAGAAATAAACAAAAAGCTCCCACTGTTCATTCAGAGCACTCCGTGTTTTAGTTGACTACAGATCTGGCAGCTTGATGCCACATAATGAACATGTGATGTTACTAAATTTAGTTAATTTGATCTGAAATGTCTCAATCTTCTACAGGCCTCATAGCTCAGTTATTGTCAGATACTGTTATGAAGCGTTTAGAGTGGGTCTCTTCTGCTGTTACTTCCTGTCACATGCCTCCTGTTCCTGTGGTGGAGTTACATTAAGGTCAGAGTAGATACAACACTTCTGCTTGGGCTACACACGGCTTCAAACATTCAAGGTTTTTTCTGTTCTTGGATCTTTATGAGGCAATATAGTGGGGATATAGCTAATATGGTCATCTCAGGCACAGAAGCCCCACCCACCACATGTTCGAAGCTTCTTTTACTAATAGGAGACAATCAGAAAGAAGTTTGCTTTAAGGGGGTGGAGCTAAAACAGCTTGTTTAACACAATATGAACTGCACCGAGCCCCGGTGTAACATGAAGACAGATTATTTTCATGCAAAGCTTCTTTAGCAGAGTCCAGGAATAAAAACACGGAGGTGGAAACACAAACATCGTCCTGCAGTAACAACACACACCGGGGTCCTGATAAAAATCTACACAAACAAAGGGAACCTCCCAAAGTAGGTTAACGTCATAGCACAACGAAATCCTGGTTCTAAATATTTATTAACATAACACTAACATTCATACAATGGTGGATGCATCAGGATCTGTATCTTGTCCAAGGATACTTTGGCATGCAGGTGAGAGCAGCAGGGATTAAACCACTAACCTTAAAGTCAGTGGATGACCTGCTCCACCTCCTGCGCTACCGCCATCCGAAAAATGATGATATGAATGAGAAATTGGGTTATCTCTATTGTGTCAGGAGAGGCTAGAGCCATTTTCCTATATTTTTTTATTTAACCACAAAGAGAAACTGAAAGTTTATCTAAGTGAGAATGTCCCGGGAACACAGGGCTATGCATATACAAAGGAATAATTAGCTAGTGACACAGGTGAGGGCAAGGAGACAATTAACAATAGGTGAAAACAATCAAGAGATGGCTAGAAACAGGAAGTAAAAGCAAGAGATACAGAGAGAAAACTGATAACCAAAATAAAGCAAGATGATGTCATCAAAATTGAAATAATAAAGTCAGAAAATGAGTTTTTCTCAGATAAACTGACCTAATGAGACACTCCTCTGATGGCATCTCTTTCCCCCTCTGTATTGCATAAACTCATCTTTAATTCAGCATTAAATACATTTGCTTTACCTCCAGTTTACTCGGTTCTGCGCCTCTCTGGTGTAACTTATGTTTTATTAAACCGTATTTTTAAAGTTCTTCAAGTAAACTACTGCAGGTCATGAACTCTTACTGGGATCTATGACCTCTTTGCTCTCCCTGACCACCACCGCCCATGCATGCCACAGCACCAAACATCCACCAACCAAACATCAAGAGTTGAGATAAGAACAGCTTCATCCGACTCTTTTAAAGTTAACGAAACGCTGACGTTTTAATGAATAAGAAGTTTGAAACACCAGTGTACATATTTTAATGCAACCACATTCTCATTTCCTTTAATTCTCCCTCTGCTTCTCTATCTTCATCTTCTCGTCTTCCTCTCTCTTGCCTTCATCTCAGAGGGAAAGTAATCTGGGAAGCAGATATCTCTCACACTCTCCTGAATAATGAATGGGGCCTGGGAGTTCTCCCACACAGTAGTTCAAGGCCCTGATCAGTATGCCAAATACACGAGCACACATCACTGCTGTCACTTTAAAGCCCTTTAACTCCGCAAGTTTTGGACTCGAGTCGGCTCATGTGCAGGGGGTGGATGACAAAGCGTCGCAGCCACAGCGCCCGTGAAGCCCATTCAGGTCCTGCGGTGTCACACCATTCGCCTGTTTTTTAGGGTTTCTTGGAAATTGATAGATGCAAGCCTTTCTTGGAGCAAAGATGTACTGTAGTCCCCTTCATTACCGGCACCACCATAAGAAGCACATTGAAGGCTCTCGCCATGTGCATTTCCCCCCTCGCAGCTCACTCTTTATGGGCTCCAGTCTGGTGGAATTATTGATCGGGATCCCTCGAGGCGAGTATGGAGTTGAAGGATGAAATGAGGTTGTGGGGAGTTTGTTAAGAGCGGGAGCTGGGAAGTAGTCTTGTGTTCTCACTGCAGCATGGCGCCCACCAACCAGCACTCACATCTCATCAGGGAAAAAGTTTTACAAAATCTTGTACAGATTTCACTCGAAGGTGCCAACAAATGAACTACACTGCAGAATTTAATAAGTCAGGCGAGTAAGACTAGTTTTTTTGAGTGTACAGTACTTGATGAGGATAAATCTCACGATATGTGTAACTAAAAGCTCAACTTAACTTTAAGTTAAATCCAATAAATGCAAATTTCGTATTTCATGGTGCGGTGTATGGGGCGATCATGTGAACCATACACCGCACAGCTACAGGAAGACTAGTTTCATTAACATTTGAACAACAACTCTGAACATGAACACTAACTGGGAGTCATTAAACATTACAGGAGTGTGAGTCACAGAAGCTGAACCTTTAAACACAAACACTGGAAACCACAAGAAAATGTGAGTAACGCTAAAGGATTCTGTGTAGTTACATTTGCAGACGAGCTCTATGTTTAGCAAAATGAGATCTGAAATATTAAATGTCTAAGTGGGCATGGAGTTCAGAAACTTTAAAAAGTAGTATTGAATTAAATAAGTTTAATATTTTCATTAAAAAGTGTAACTGCCCTCTGTGTGGTTTACCTCTTAATCTTTGCCCCTTTACAGAACATTTCCAGCTTCTGGGCATCCCTACATCTAAATCCCATGACAGAAAAAGTTCCACCACTACAGAAATTCCATCCCAGCAGTAGCTGGTTTACTTAGCTCTTTATCTCATCATCAGTGAGACATTACAATGAGAATGATTCTTTTCTTTGGTTCCTTATTTCCAGGAGACTCAGTAGTACCACACTTGTACTACAAAAATAAACAAAGAGGAACACAGTTTGCCAATGAAGTCATCGCCACTGAGGTCTTTTAATGCTGTGCTGAAGACAGATGAATCATAGAGTTGTTTGTCCACAGTAACAGTAAAAGAGGTGTTTGTTCTTGACTCTGTCGCCGACCTGTTAAGCCAATGTGAGTGGGAGAACAGCGTGAGACCTTCTCGTAGGCGTTTGAAAGTAGTTCCTGAGTCAAGGCCGAGAAACAAACAAGAGGCCTCCTTAGTTGAAAGGTGCTAACCTGCCAGGGGACATCAGACAGTTTCTTTGTTTGCGTCTCATCTGAAAACATATTATTCAATGATTATGAAGAACTTTCACTTTGATGAGGTATTTCTCTGTTTTATATCTTTTTTGTGGAAAGTGCTCCATAAATTACATTGCTATTAGTGCTGATGTTCTTGTTTCCAGGTTACAGTGAGAGCACAGTTGTGGTTTAGATTAGGGAAAGATTGATGGATGCAAATTGTGGTCTCCAATATCAAAGTCAGACCCTTTGCATGCCTATTGAAGGGTACACCTCTTGTACCGTTCCTCAATATTGAACCCTTAACACTATCAACCTCTGACCTGTGAAACTTTACTCCTCAACAAATGGCATCATGGTTTCTTTTAAACATTTGATCTACAATGAGATGTTGTAAATGTCATTTTCCTGATGCTAGAGCTTCCTGGAGCTTTGTCAAAATTGTATACTATCTCTCATTCAAAGGGAGCCACATAGTACAGAAAAAGTCTTCCATCAAAATAGAAGGATTCATTAAGAAAGAAGGACCTGTTACGCAGTCAGCAGTTAATGACTAACCTCACTGTCACCCCTCACAACCTCCATATGTGGAGGTCGTGAGGCTAAAGGGAAGACAGGACTATAGACAGAAAATTGGGAAGTGGGAACAGACTGGGAAAGAGGCACAAATAAACACAATCATGACAAAACTCAATACAAGGCACAACTATCAAAGTTAAGAAGACAGTTAAGCTAAACATGGTAACAAGAAAAACAAAACATAGCAGCAGGAAATCAAGAATGATAACAACCAGACAAAGGACAAAAACTCAAAAGGAAAGGTGTTATAATAATACCAACAACTCATCATAGTTAAAAAACCCAACCCTCAAACCACAAGCAGCCAAACTACATAAACTTAGAAATCCTAAACTCTCCTTTTAACCTGCATGTTAATACTAGGCTCAGCTCCTGGCCCTGATTCCTTTTGTGTTAAAATAATTTGATAATATGGTCATATTTTAACCTTTTGGGGTGTGTAATTCAGAAAATATATATATATTCATAGTATGAGGTAAATATTTGCATGACTTCATTAAATATAATGAAGTTATTAATTCTAAGAGGGTCAGGCTGGAGGCAGTGATTGATTTTTCATAGACTGACCTGCTGGCTTTTTGACTTGGCTTTGACTTCTTAATTCAATTCAAATCAGTTTTATTTATACAGCACCAAATCACAACAGCAGTCGCTTCAAGAAGCTTTATATTGTAATGTAAAGACCCTACAATAATACAAAGAAGAAACAGACAAAACCACAACAATCATATGACTCCTGGGAGCAAGCGTTTTGGTGACATTGGGAGGGAAAAACACCCTTTTAACAGGAAGAACTGTCAGTTATCTGTCACGACCGGTTGGGGTGAGGGGAGGAAGACAAGACAAAGAAAGATGGTGGACAAACAGTACTGATCAAACAACAAGGTCCTGAAGAAGTTTTTGAAAATCCCTGACTAAATCACAGAAAAGCTCGTAAAAAA
>NW_005187541.1:775096-776680 GCF_000239375.1 Pundamilia nyererei | reverse complement strand
GTGTGTGTGTGTGTGTGTGTGTGTGTGTGTGTGTGTGTGTGTGTGTGTGTGTGTGTGGGAGTGTGAGCAAAGATCTCCGCTTAGACTTGGAAGCGTATTTGTTGGTATTAGATGAGGGTTTTATTTTTAATAGGCTGTCTGAGACTCACAAATTAGACCGCGCTCACATTTTACAGTGCCACAAGCCTCCATTTTGCAGTGTCATGATTTCCACATCCTGGAAGTGTCCGCTGCCCTTTTACCTAAATAATCACCTCAGTGTTCATCAGGAAGGGATCCATAAAAACTCAGTCAGGAGTTAATGAGTGCCTGGGCAGACTCATACACGAGTCTGGCGCATGAGAGCAAGAATTAAGACACACATAGGCAAAAACGCAAGCTTTTAGGATATTACTCACATGCTGTTATAATCCAGAACTGTGGAAGTTGAAGAATTAAATAAATTTAAAACTTGGTCTACTTAATTAATACTGTCTCAGACATACGGATATAAATGTCCATTTCTGTCCATATAGTGAAAATCTGTCCCTCTTGGAGCTGATTATTGGACCTCCAGCTAAGTATTTATATTTTTGCGAAGGCCTGAAGGGTTCACTTATGTCACAAACATTAAAAGATTTGTATTTGCAGTTTTGGTTTAATATTTTCAGGTGCCATATCAGGTAATGCTCTGTTTTCTCAAAATAGATGCTGTATTTTTATGAAAGGTCAATATTTGGATTGACTAAGCCAATAATAATGAGTTGGCTTTTTGCTTAATATCATTTCAAACACTGTTTTTAATTGAGTTAAAATGTTTATTCAATTCAAAACATTGTTTAAAATGATATTAAGCAAAAAAGCCAAATTTTGACTTGAGACAAAAGTAACTAAAAAGTAACTAAAAAATATGAGTTAAATATTCAGAAATTAAGATAAAAAGTTGCAGTTTCAGTAAATGATGACATCAAATCAATTTTAAGTGGTTAAGTATACATTTTTACTGGAAAAATCAATACTAATTAGATTAACTACACCAATATTATAAA
Source organism: Pundamilia nyererei (assembly GCF_000239375.1). Lineage (NCBI taxonomy): Eukaryota > Metazoa > Chordata > Actinopteri > Cichliformes > Cichlidae > Pundamilia > Pundamilia nyererei. Next base: position 775,652 of record NW_005187541.1, on the reverse strand, counting down.
ATATAAAAATTGTGCTCAAAACTCAAAATTACAGCTGTGTAAAAATGTGACAAAATTTTGGGCTCACCAAGTTATAGATGTAGAATGAATTTTAGCCTTAAAACTGACAAAAATGTGGGCAAAAGTTACATTTCTGTTTTTAAAAACTACAATTTCAAAGGCCAACATTCTGACTGCCAAAAAAATAAAATAAAAAAATCAAGTGAAATGTGTCAGAAAAGTAACAAAAATGTTTCAACTGTGTTAAATAGTCAAAAGTGTAACATGAGAAGTTTCACATTTGACTTAAAGCAAAATTATGGGACAACAAGTAAAAATTTTTACTATGCCAATATTATACTGTCAAAATAATGTTAATAGGGCAAAGAAAAATCTATTACATATTTAAAAGTATTTAATAAAAAAGTAAATATTATAACTTAAAAGTCAATTAAAAAATGTGTGTTAAACAGACAAAAATAGGAGGCTATGATTGACAATTTGGATTGTGTGGGACAAATGACCTCTATAAAATAAAGTTAGGACACACATGGATATTTTTTAGGATAATCAGATA
>NW_005187541.1:773994-775076 GCF_000239375.1 Pundamilia nyererei | reverse complement strand
CATTTTCCAAAGAAACTTAAAGCACGTGCAAGTTTTCTGCTGCAGCACCCGCAGCACTCAGCCAAAGACAGATGAAGGTTAAAAGCCTTTTCTGTAAAAGCCCAAACAAAAGTCCTTTATTCCTTTATTTAGTTTCATACAGTAGTTGGCTCGACAGCTGACTGACTCATTGTTTCATAGGACTTTTATAGGTTGTTTTTTTTATTTCTGCAATTAAATAAATGAATCAAATTTAGGACTACTTTTAGGAGCTAAATGTTTGCTCTAAGGTCTCCATAATATGGTATAAAAATCGTAATCCATGTTTACCCTGCTTAATAAAGAAATTTAGCCAATCGGAAAGTTCATAGGCTGATAGAGGACTGAAATGCAGGACAAAAACACACGTCCAACAAGAAATTCAAAAAGGAACCAAAAACCTGAGCTCGAGTAATACGAGAACACATGAAACGCAAGCCAACAGGCAATCAATCAAACTTTATTTGCACAGCACCTTTTGTGTAGGTTAGTTAAGTTCAAAATTATTCAGAGAAGAAGGAAGAATGACAAGTGACCAAGACAGCGAACAAATAATACCCAACGAGAAACTATTTCAATAAATTCAAAAGACAAAAAAATAGTTCAAATGTAACAAAATTAAGCACAATTACAATTTATTAAAGTGCAACACAACACACAAACTATACAAAATGTAATAAAATAATCAATAAACTTTAATGACTGAGAGGAAGCCAGGACTACATAAATACAGATTGAGAAGAGAGGCCTCTACAATCAGCTGGAGATCCTGAAGAGCAGTGAAAGCAGCCAGTCAGCTTCCGTGACCCTCTAAGTGAGAGATGGATGATGTGGGGGGCCAAAGGGCCTCTGGGCCAAGCTGGTGTACTGTTGCAATACAACTCTTACAATAAGAAAACACAAAACACACACATTTCCAGGTGTGTGTGCACACAGGCGTGACGACACACAAAATGAAGCGAGGACCCTCCCTGCGCTCGGTGCAGATCATTCAGACCATAGTATTTCTGACGAGGAAACAATCTTCTTTGTTTTACAGGTTATTTTTACCTTGTTAATAAAGA
>NW_005187541.1:771177-773441 GCF_000239375.1 Pundamilia nyererei | reverse complement strand
GTATTAGAAATCGGGTTATAGTAACAGTCTATTTCTGTGCCTTGAACCACAATATACACAAATGTGTGCCCTACAGATAATTACTGAACCTGAGGGTGACTTTGTTAAGGTCAAAAATGGTTCATTTATTGTTCCCCAGCAGCAGAAAGTTTCCTTTAGATTTTAATCATGTTGTGTCAGGAGGCAGTCTGTGTTCAGCGGCTGAAAAATTATATGAGTTTAAGTGGGGGAAAAAACTGATGCAAGGAACATATTAAATGATAAAATTATAGGTTTCCTTTAATTAAAGATTGAGATTGAGGCACTAAAAGATCTCCCCAAAGAACTCTGAGGACTAAAGAGGAATAAATAAGAGAAGTTTTATATTGTTGATGTGCTGAAGGACCTTAAATCTGTTTTTGGGTCAGGCAGGAAAAATAAATATGAGAAAAAGAGAGAACTTGAGGCTCATAATGTCTTTCCCTTAGGAGTTTGGTGGAATTACATAAGCTGTGGATGGTTGGGCTGTTTGCCTGAAAAAGATCAACAATGTGAGACACGTCATGTCATAATAACCTCAAGGTTGTAGCTGCTACTGTACCACGAAGTGATGTCTGATCCAGACTCCCCTGAGCCCTCCTGAACTTGCAGCCCCCCCAAATGAGCCGACAGCGTCATTTGATCGTGTTGGGCTCCCGGTGCTTACGGTAACAGTTTGTTAAAGTTACTGCACAAACTGTTCTCTACCATTTTATTATCAGGCTGAAGACTAGTGGTGAGAAATTTTGACTTTAAGTAAGCATTTTAAAGTTTTACTGTAAAAAAAAATAATTTTAACTTGGTAACTAAGTTTAAATAATTTAAGATTCTTATTATTTTAAACCATTTTTTAAAACAATTATTATTATTATTATATTTTAATTAGTTTGGCATTTTGATTCGTTCAGATCTATTTTCTTTCATTCACACGTTTAATACAAACTTTGAAATGTGGTAATATGAAACTTCAGTGTGAAACTTTTTATTGTTGACTTGCTGAATCAAGACTAAATTTTTAACTTTAAGTATTACTGATATTTTTCAATTTTAACTCATTATATTCACTTGGCAGTTAAAATTTCTGCTCACTTATCTGCAAGTATATAATCTTAATAACCCTTTGTGTAACATTTCATATTATTCTAATGTTTTGAAACCAGGCTTTTAAAATTCTACCTTATATTACTGGCTTGATAAAGTTAACCCTATCAGTACACAACTGTGATTGTTACATTTTAATTTCATTTTTAATTTTATTTCTTACTTTAAACTAATAAAATTAAGTAAATTAAATATTTGACCTTAATCCTATAATTTTGACTCTTTAAAGCATAGTTAGAGTCTTCAATGCTTAAATTTATCTTTTAAGCCATATGTTAATGTTAGAATATTTGCATGATTATTTAAAACATATTTACTCACTTTTATTTCCTGTGATTTTGACATCTTGATTAAGAATTTAGAATTTTAATTTATACCTTTTACCTCATCTTACTTGATACTATGTATAAATATATTTTTTACTTTTAACACAAAACTAAACTAAACTGGAATTTTGTACATTTTGATCCAGTGTTTTAGACTTTTACAACATACCACTGACATATTTATTTACCATGTATAGCATGGAAACATTTATGTAAGGACCTTACTTTTAACCTACCTCATATTTAATTCAAAATTGGAGTTTCACGAAATGTAATGACAAAATCTTAATCCTGAATTGGTAAAGAAAAATGTCAACATTGAACTCAAAACTGACTTTTTATGTCTTTTTAATGGCATCTTACATTTTCATACATATGTTTGCTCATTTCCTCTTTTTAGTAACTTCACTTTCTGTCAGTATTCTCTGCATCGGTGGACAGTGGCTATCTGCTGTTCCATTCATCAATCCGTCAGCACGCTAATTCTGTCTAATCGCCCTCCAAGCTCCCCGCATGGCTCTGGTTATGTTGAATGGAGGAATGCGAGGTGTCTGCCTGCCGAAAGATTCGCTCGTCACTGAGATTAAGCATATAGGACTGTGTCTGTAAACAGGACTTTGGCGCAAACCACATGATTAGAAAATAGTTTCCTTCTGCACAGACGCTAATCTCTGCTGCCAAAGCCAACCGCTAGACTGCTGCATGATTGCTCAGGACATCACACACTATCAAAACATTATGATATCATACACACACACACACACACACACACACACACACACACACACACACACACACACACACACACACACACACACA
>NW_005187541.1:761326-771157 GCF_000239375.1 Pundamilia nyererei | reverse complement strand
CATATGTTTTACAGTACATATCCTGCTGAGGAGTCAGACACAGTATGCCTGTCTGACTCCTCTGCAGTTCCCGTCATCCTTCACACATCACTGCTGCTGCTTTACATCTTAAAATCTTCACTGCAATCTCATCATTTCCACAGATCGTCTCATCCTTGCAAATAATACATTCCCATACCATCGAGCCAGTGATGAGAAATGCTTCTTTGTTAGACTCTCAGAAATGTCTTATCCAGCAGCCATACTTGGAACATCGCAGCAACAATAACCGCTCCTCATAATTTAAATGCCTCGGGTAATTTAAGAGCCCAGAGTGAGTTTAATACCTTGTCAGGTGATGTACTGCCATTCTGTATTTGAACTGCCATCAGTCAGGATGTTTGTGAACTTGTGCTCACAGTCGGCCCGCACGATGGCATGCGTCACACCTCATGAATTAATCCTAGCAGGCAGATGACAGGAGATGGGAGCGAGGCTGTCAGAGCTATAATACAGAGTTGTGATTGACAGGTACAGTATTTGAAACCGACACAAAATCAGCTGCTGCTTCTCTGAAAAGTACATACAGGCTTCCCAGAAAGAGATTCTGCTGTTTTCAAACCAGTTAAGCATTCCTCAGCTTTTGGGATTGTCTGAGATCAGCCTCACAAATGAATAAAATCTCCTTCAAATACTTCTCAAAGAACTTTTACATGGTCCCCCAGCCTTTTAACATTTGATTATTGTCTTTCACTTGTTTTTTCTATTGTCTATGATTCCACTTTTTAGTTTATTATGTGTTTGTTTAATAGTTTTCTGTCTTGCATAGACTTAAAACAAACAAACAAACAAACAAACAAAAATTATATAAAGTATGCTTTGAGGAAACAGCAAGCACAAGTAGCTTACAGTGATTCCTTTTATGATTAGAGATGCGTAAACATGCTTTTAACTGATGTTAAAGAGACCTTCAATTACCCCTTTTAGCCTCTTCTTTTATACGCAGAGTACAAGGTAACATAACAGGATCTTATTATAGCAATGCAAGTGATACACACATAATTACACACAATTTCTATTAGCTGCTGTTTTTGCCATGAAGCTTATTTTAGCTACTGAGGGTGTCCTGCTAGCTTTCTTTTTAAGGTCCTCTGCCTCGGATTCCCAATTACAGCTATCAAAATACTATCACTGAAAGCACTATTCACTATTTTTTCTAACGAATCATGTACTTTTTTACTGTCAGTTTGTCTCTGTCAGCTTGTGGAATGATATGTGTGTCAAAGATTTCCTGCAAAATATGAAAATATGACACTAACGCTTACAATCTTAACATATTAACAACTAAACAGATTTTATTTACTAAAGTAATTTATCAGAAAGATGTGAAAATGATGTATGTGTTATTTTGTGAACCAGTGTTAGATGTGTATTACTGAGGAGAACAGACAAAATGACTCATCTGCAGACTTTGACAGGACAGTAAACTAGTTTAAATAATGGCATAAAGCCATCACTTTTTATAGTTTACACTTATTTTTATAGAAATTTATCAAAAAAAGTAACAGTTCAGAAATTATTTTTAAACAATGTATTACTGAACCATTGCAGTACTAATAACATTGTTATAAAACATACATTACAAATGTAATTAAATGCTTTTCATAATAAATCATAGCATTTGTAAGAAACTGACTTGTGTTTGGACATCTTTCATAGACTTAAATGTGTCAGGAGGCCCGTGTCCAGCTGGCGGCCATGTTGCTGTATCCTTTCACTAACCAATGCAGCGTTATCATGTAAATATTTATGGGAAAGGACTACGCAGAGTGTATGGCACAGCTTGTTAACATCAGTGGGATTTAGCTTATTAACCCTGACCTGCTGTTGTCTCTCCAACTGGCCAACATGACTCCTGTATGAAGAGCGACTAAACTAACCTTTTCTGATGAAACTGATCAAAGCACTGCGACGCGGGAAGAACCAGCGAGTTCAAGTTGAGTTCTCGACTATTACTTCAGAGGTTAAGAATAAATAAAGCTTAGTTTATCCTTAAAAAGCGGCACACATGAGCTGATGTTACATCCACCGCTGAGCTAATGCAGGAACCTTTCAGCCCCGTCCATCGTGCACGTCCTCACCTCCTTCCTGCCCTCCTGCTTTGCCTCGTTGTCACACCTCATTCATCCCTGACCCCTGAGGCGGTGCGTCAAATTGTGGGGTCAGAGGTCAGCTTTTGAGCCCTCTGAGAGGCCGGTGATGTTTTGTTTTCATCAAAGAACAACGTGTGCGTTGTGTTAAAAGGGACAGGATTTCTTTCTTTCTTTCTTTCTTTCTTTCTTGTTTTTTAAACAACGCTGGAATGGAAATTGCCATGGAAACTCAGAGAGAAGTAAGGTTGATTTTGTGGTACGCCGTGCCCGTAACTAATGACACGCCTCGAGCGTTATTTCCTAATATAGCCACAGCCGGGAATAACATCGCTCACTTTTCTCACGTGAAATCGCACTGCTGGGGGCGTATACTCCGTTTTCATGCAGTCCACTCATCGAAATGCACAAAGAAGACAATCCAACTCACATGTGTACTTTTATCTCCAACACTATTCTTCTAAACCTCAACATGGAAACTTAATTAATCTGATAACTCCCTGCTTCGAATGCAGGATGAGGATGTCTAAACCTGTTCAGCGATGTGCTGCGTCTCTTCTTAAATGCTGCTTTTTTTTTTGGAGGTAGGACACCGTGACTCACACACAAAGCGCCGTTGAACGCTTATCATGATTGATTGATAAAAAAGACATGCAGAGCAGAGAGCTCGGCAATCATTTGCTTTAATTAAAAATCAGAAATGCTTGATTGCACTCTCCTCTGGCGCGAGCCCAAACCAGTTTTCTCTCAGGGATAGTAGCTGTATGACAGAGCAACCGCCACCATCCTCCGCCCCTGCACTAAACCAACAGCAGTGGAGGTGAAGGTTGTGGCAGTTATGAGGAAGTAAGGCTTTACCCAGGCAGAAATTATTTTAGAGAGGACTGAAAAGTACATAAATGTACAGGTATAGTTCAGTTTGGAGTGAATGTCACGGTCATGTCACTGAAGTTGCAAAAATCTTTAAAACCCCAAGAAGTAGGTGAAAGAAAACCAGTGTGATAGTTTTAAAAAGTCTCAGTTTGAGCTCTCATTTTTATAGAATAGCCTTGTCAAAGAGTTGCAGAGGATTATAGTTTCATAACCAAGCTACAAGACCTCAGAAGATGTGAGGAACCTTTGAGCCCTGAGAACTTTATACATGCAAAAAATAGACATGCAAGCAATTTCAGATCAACTCCAAGTGTCACAACATGAAACCAAAATCTGTGATCCAGGTCCTTCAGGGTTTTTATTAAAACTTCTTCACGGCCCAAAGTTGTTTAATTAACATGACCAAATTTCTTTTTGCATAGAAGAAATCACAGTTAGAAGATGGTAACAAAATGACCTTTAATTTGCTCCAACTTGTTGTGAGCAGCCAACCATCCCACACAAGTGATACAAGCCTCTAAAGATTAGCCTGAATGGACTTTTTAAGTTTATCAGAAAACAGATCAAACATCCAGGGTACCAGTGTTTGCCTTATTCCCTCTACATCAGCAGTCCTCAACCCCCAGGCCACAGACCGATACCGGTCCGTGAGTCATTCATTTGGTACCGGGCCGTGAGAGTTGAGGCTCGGGTGTGAAATTGATGGTTTTCAGGGTTTTTATCGTTAACTCAGTTTCTCTGGGTCTTTTCCCGTGTTGTAGTTGTGCGTCTTATTTTGAAAGAAATATTTACGCGTTACCATAGCGACCAGAGAGCATTAAGGGGCAGAGAGGAGGATGTTACTCTCAATGTTGTTGGTGCATTTCAGGAGGATGCTGCTAATAAAGTTACACAATTACACAGTGAATTCGCGTTTATTATTATATTTACAACATACCACCGTTTTTGTCTTGGTCGTATCATTTTATTTTGTTGTATTTATCTGCAACACCTTAAAGGCCGGCCTGTGAAAATATTGTCTGACATTAAACCAGTCCGTCGTGCAAAAACGGTTGGGCACCGCTGCTCTATGTCACGGACTTTAAACTCTGATGCTCAGAGCTGGTTAAAGAAAAATGTGCTTAAGAAAAAACAGATTTAGTATTAGTATTGGTTACAGTTTTTAAAAGATGTTAAACTTCTTGTTACTATGAAAGTAAAAGTGTGAATGGCTTCAATAAATATACTAAAATAAAAGACAATCTGGTCACTGGCAGTGACTGATTTTTCAGGGAATGACTCAGATATGGTAACAGGCTTGAAATATGGGCTCAAAAAAGTAAATCAGGAACTAAAGGTTGACAACCATATTGCACTGTGAACCCACTCTGTGTTATGTAGGGAATATCAGCGGGAAAAAAAGTTTCTTTTTTTCTTTCTATTACTGTTCAGAAAAGCACTGGAGCAGGTACCTGCAGCGCTAATCAGGTGAATCACTACCATTCTCTTTCTGGAAATATCCCAAGCTTTTATCTTAGCTGATCTACAAATGGACAGAGGGCGTTTTTTTCTTAAACTACCAGTCCTGCTATTTTGTTTTAGGATCTAAAAGCACCAATCCTGTCAAAAAGGGCTGGTTAATATTTCATGTCCCGCTAATAGCATGAATAATAATAATAATAGCATGTGAGAAGGGTCCCCGAGCTGGACCTCTGGGCTGTGTTTGTGCTGGAGAAGCCTTTTGGAGCATTTTTATGCAATTGTGTGACCAATAATGAAGCTGCTGTGTGGTTAATTGTACTTAAAGACCATCCAAGAAGTTTGAGCTATAATTCTGGTGAGTGATATTCTAGGATTTTATTTAGATGTTACTGAGCATTAAATAGCAGGTATCTCTGTCTGTGCATTGCACTCATACAGGCTATGCAAAACGTTGATCCAAATATGGTCACTTCCGGCTCTAGAAGCATTAACATTTTGCAATGTGGAGCTAAAAGCAGGCCATAGTTTATCTGGATAATAAGGCAGCAGGTTGTGATAATGGCGCTCGTTCTGGTGGAAAAGAAGTTTTAAAGTAGCATAAAATAGAAAAACTCAAAAAGTACAAGTGTTTCCTTCCTCAGTCTGTACCCTTCTTACATCATTTTCTCACCTTTTGATGTTTTGAAAACTGGCTTCAGTTAAAGAAAATACTTTTTTTTTTTAGTTTTGCCCACTCAGCCCTCCACATGTTTCTGTGCTGTAAAATCCTTGAAGTTAGTTCTTCCACTTGTGTTCTGGCTTCAGGTGAGGTTTGGTCCTCCCGTCTCTCTCTCTTCCTCCCTCTTCATCTCCCATGTTTTCAGACATGGGTGGAGGAGGCAGTTCGGGGAGATGAAAAGAGGCCATTCATTGTTTACACGTGGCTGCTGGACTCGAGCTAACGTTTTGCATCCACTTTTCGTTAGCGAGACCTGGACCGTCTCCCAGCCTTGCAGCTGTAGACGGCAGCCGCTTGATCGACAAGTACAAAGGTGAGGCATCAGTGTTGCATGCAGGCCTGCTGCAAATCAAAGCTGGCGAGTGGCAGGAGCAGAAGGTAATACAGGCGTGGAGGGCGTTTCTGCACTATTAGTCTGGGTATTTGAAGAAAAGCAAGCAAGATAAGACGGGATGCAACAAATCAAACTCAAAGCTGCGGAAATGAGAGTACATGCGACGTGATACACGCCAGAACCCCCTTATCCCCCAACCTTCATTCGCATCGCACCGCCATGGCATGTCCCCCCTAATTCTTCTGGCACCTGAATCACTGAGAAACCTTTTAAGAGGGAAATTGGAACCGTGCTGAAGTGGTCTTGGCAGCACATAGTTAAATTTTTCTTAGTTACGTTGTGTTTTTCTTACTGGATGTGGACTATTATGTGAAACTTATCCTACCCCCATGAACTCACATCTGAGGACGTTTAAACTGTGGACAAGCTCAAGCACACGAACCAGAGCGGAGAGAAACAGTAGCTGCAAACAATCCAAAGTGTGTTTGTTTTTAACCTGTCTGACACACCAGAGGGGTGGAGCTAACGGCAGCAGGAGGATTGAGATAATGACAGGTATGCTGGCAGACAAGGGGAGTAGTTCAGGAGGGGGTCTGAATGATTCTGGAGGACTGATGTGCATCATATGCTGCACAAAAATCTATCCAGATGTTTTAATTTGTAGCTAATTATACCAGCTGTGGTGCTTTTTCTTTTGCTTATTTCACATGGTGCCATCTTGTTTTTGGATTTGCGTCTTCATACAGCTGATTTATCCACTTTCATCCAACCGCCTGTCTGCTTCCTCCTGCAGTTATTGCACTGCACAGTTCACCTCAAATGAACTCTGTAATGTGACAGCAGACTGACAGCCATAATCAAAACAGCATTAGCTTGTCTGCAAAAATCCTATTTCATGACAATACTACCGGTATGACCTGCACTGCTTTTCTCCCTGGGCCATTTCTGAAGAATACTTTCATAAAGGGAAAATGTAAAAATCAAATTGAAAGTAATGACTGCAGTGCACATCACGTGATTAACACACTCTCACATGTGATTCTTAATAAGCTCATGAGAACATTACACAAGCCGGATGATTCCAACACGTATGGTCCTGAAAATCAGCTCTGACCTGAAAATTTCGTCAGACATTCATACAGAAGATGGCCACACCTGTGGTCTCTAAACATTTACTGTTCTATAGAAATATACTAGAAAACAGCCCTACTTTTCTCTTGCTGTGCAACCTTTATGAAAACACTTTCCTGAGGAGTTTATGGCCTTAGTCGCTAGCTTCAGATCTTATTGAGTAGAGGATGAGGTCTAATTTAAAAATTAAAATCACTTTAAGTGTCAGAAATGAAGATTACTCAGTGTAGAGTGAGGCTTAGTGGCTAACAGGCTAACAATTTAATAATTGTTCTGGATGTTCTCCATCAGGCACATCAGGCCATGAATTAACATAACCTCACTGACATAACAGATTGGTTTTGGTTTGAGCATTTTAAAGTCTCAGTGTTAGTGCCTGGCTGTTAGATTTTTACAGCCTTAATGTGAACAAAGACTGAAGACTAAATAGCAGCAATGATTGGAGGGTTAGTAAAGTTGAGCTGGTTATTATATACAGTCATGTTTATAATGTTTTACATGAATTGTAAACTTGTAAACTAATTGTATACTTACTGCTTCTATAGGTCTTAAAAGGGTAATTCCTGTCCGGCATGGCTAAAGTCTGATGTCATTAGCCATGCCTGGGCCCAAACTCCGCTTCAGGTCCCAAAGTCAAACAGTCAATGCGGCATAACTGAGAGTTAAAAACTGTCCAAATTCTTTCATCTTGAATAAAATGGTCAGTGTTGCAGCTTTACCAGGTGTAACAATTAAGTTTAACATCCAGGCATCCTGAAAAACAGAATTTATTAAATTTAACAGAGTTAGAAGTTAGCTCACTAGTTTCCACCTAAACATGATATACCAGGTTCTGACTGAGGGATTAATGAAACAAATTAAGACGTACAGCTCTGTTATCACTTCCAACATTAATGAAGACAGGAAAGTAAACAACAGTGACGTTTGTAGGGTTACTGAAGTTTGGCTAGCTGGTATATAATGATGTGCTACGTGTTGCTACACAGCTATGTTAGCATAATATAAACACTGTGAAGCTGGACGATGAATGCTAATTTAAGTTAGTTAATGTTAAGTTAACTTAGTTAAGTTAACGGGGGTTCCCGATGGTTAGGGGCAATCGAATGGCAGGATGCTGTAAATGGACCAAACATCAGTCAGAAAAACAACTGAGATGATCCATCCACAATACGAGGTTAGTCGTCGTTACTGCTGCATGGGCTACTGCTGCGCTGTAGTTACATGTAAGGTTTTAAAAACTGAGCTCTAAAATGAATAGCGGTTGTAAAACCGAGAGAGGTTGACTAATATACTCACTTTAGCACAAGGAAGATGAGGCTTGAATGGTTCTCAGTGAAAGTTCACGTTGCCGGTCCATGACGGGCACAGACAAACACTATTACATGTTTTATAAACCAAACTACAGCTAAGAAAACGTCTGAGATTCTCCATCCAGAGCATGGGTAGTCTTGAGTATGGCTAATGTCGACACTGAAATCTGAAATCTTCTGATATTTCTGATATTTCGTGTCAGTACTTAGGGTTACCCCACAACACCATAACTCTCCTTTTGACACAGGTATCTACTTCTACTACCTGTCAGCTTTTGGGTTCCTCAGTCCGTATCTGTACCTTTACCCTAAACGTGGAGGTACAATGAAGGCCAGCACTTGTGTGTATGAGCTCACTTCTTCTCTTGTACTCAGAGCTAGACCAATTTTATCAGGCTTCCTCTCTGACCCTGTGCTGAACCGAGCTTAATTGCCTTACACTGTTTGTATTCGAGTTAAATGAGAGATAATGAGGATAAAGCAGGGGTATGAAAATGCACTCGTTTCTTCGGGGGCATAATGTTTATTTAGAGATTCATCCTGTGAGTCAGTAGAGAAGGAAAAAAACATGAAAATGATTGCTCCTATGTAACTGGGTGCTGTTAATGTTTGCTTGTTTGCATGGAAAAGTGCAGATTACTTTTACTAGTTAAATTTAAACAAAGACAGCGAGGCTGCACTCTCGCAGTAAAGTCATGAGAAAGAAACAGATGAAGAAAGGAAGAAAAAAAAAAGGCCCTGAGGTTAGCGCCGGGATTCTTATTGCTTCAATCATGCACACCATAATTGGTTCGAACTAAGGAGCAATCATTTTACACTTGCAGCTGAATGTATCTTTGAAAGCGAGGCGTGTGCTGACGTGAGTGCATTCTTTTCCTTCTGTCTGCTCTGTATGAGTTTTGCGCGTGGAAAGTCCCCCGGCTTACAGCAACACAATAACGCCGTCTTCAACACGCTGTCATCAAGCAGGTCAGATAGAAGATAAGAGGCTTCATGGATCAACCAACCATATCAACGTGTTTTCTTTTATGTGGCACAAATTGGTGATTTAAGAGACTTTATGGCATTAAACAACTTTCTCACACCTTTTAGGTGCAAACAAATAGAGGCTGTAATACCTTCTTTTTAATGTTAATGGGAGAGCAGAATTAATGAAGTAGAAAGACATACTTAAACGAAGCTTGTTAATGTCACTGAAAAAAAAAAGCCAGGCACTGGTAAATTACAAGTCAAAAGGTATGTTACTTATGTTACTTAGTTGAAATATCTAACTTGAAATTTGAAGTTACATTTTTGGCTTTTTTAATCCCCCATTTTTCAATATATTAACCCTTTTTGATTGCCATTATCTAAACAATTGGACGTTACCTTTAAAATCAAGAGTCTCCTGTGATCTCTACAAGCCATTGTGACTTCTGCATAAACATGTTCCTCAAAAATCTAAAGGAGTGATGCTTATGTTAAGTCCAGAGTGCCTTGACAGATGTTTGGGCAACATTAGCTAATGTTAGCTGCTAAATGAAGCATCTAATCACTATAAAACAAACAACTCTGGACACAACACTCAGAGACAAACTTGACATTGAGTAAAAAAAACTCACAATGATTAGGCTGTGCTAGTGACAAAATGTTGGCAAGAAAGCTAAGATCAGCTAGCTAGCTGATAGGTTGCTAGCAATAGCTAACATGCACAATAAGAATGACAGTTTCTTCTATTGAAATTAACCTGGTACATCCTTGATGCCAGAGGAGAACTCATGTTTTAAATTAATTTTTTAGCTAACTGAGCATCACCATCAGTGTTGGGGAGTAACGGAATACATGTACCGCCGTTACGTATTTAAAATACAAAATATGAGTAACTGTATTCCGTTA
>NW_005187541.1:753866-760309 GCF_000239375.1 Pundamilia nyererei | reverse complement strand
ATCACTGCATGTTGTACTCGTATAACTATGCATCTGACAAATAAACAATCTTGAATCTTAATCGTTTTGCAAGCTACCTCTCTAATGTTTCTATTCAGAGAACGTGATCGATGACAGTAACTTTGCTATCCAACATGACGTTATCTGACATTAGTTGCAGTCAGCTTTGTTAATACTTTTTTGTAAACATGTGAACACCAAGCACATAATGTTAGCTAACATTAACACCTTTTTGGACAAGTGAAAAACATGGTGACAGTGTTGGCGCCGGTCAAACTGATCTAGTGTTTGTCTAAGATACACTGGAATCCACCTCTTGCTAGAGAAAAGTATACATGTTTAGCATGAACCATAGCACATTGCTAGAGATGCACTTGTCTACAAACACTGTCCAGTAATTCTTAGGGCCATAGTAAAACTGAGAAAATGGCAAAAAACTGGAAATGGTGAATGCTGAGGCAGCCCGCACATTTAAAAAGGGCTCAACTTTTACTGTGAAGGCAACGCTTCTGTAGTTCTGATTTGTGTTACACCTTTTCAGTCATGAATTTATATCAAGTTTGCGCACTTGCTCTGGAAATTCTTTTATTTTATTCCCCTCTCTCCTCCCAAATCTCATCACTCATGAAAATGCAAACAGACCATACGCTCCCCCCCCCTCCACCACCCCTTTGTTTTCCATTTCTCCAGCCATACGTGGCATCACACTCTCTGGCTCGCCGGTCACTCGTTCCTACCTGACAGCTCCCCTCTTTCCACTCCAGCGTTGCTGAATGTTATCTCCACAGCTGCGTTAGCTTACATCGGCGTCCCATCCTCCATGCGTGAAGCTGTGTGTTCGTAAAAGCCGGAGGGGAACAATAGCATCTTGTGTCCCATCCTCTCTTATCTGTCCTTCACTCCTTTATTGAAAAGGCTTACCTCATTTTCTATTAATTACATGAAAACAATGATTTTCGCCAAAGATGGGCTCTCCCAGCGATTCTGGAGCCACTTAAACCACGCTTTAATCTCACTTATGAAGCGGGAACAATGAAGCTGTTGTGTTGCAGTGAAGAGGAGGAAAAAAAACAGCTTTTAAATGACACTGAGATAATAGGCGAGCAGTCTTGCGTTGACTCGTACGAATATCTGAAATCTGTATTATAAGTCTCTGTTGTGATAAAAGCAGTGCATTGTGTGGCTGGATCAGTGGAAGCCGTGCGAGTGTGAAAACTACCCTCAGAGGTTCGAGGCATTGTTCCTAATACTTGTAACAGGAAGCAAGGTCTTTGGACTTCTTTGCATCAGAGACGAGGACTAGACTGGGCACAGCAGATCCTCATGAGCCTGTAAAGTCCAGCATTTACTCTGAGCCTGTGAGCAACAGCAGGTTCAACTGAAATATAAAAACTGGAGGGTTTAATGTGTGAAGTTTCATTGTGGAGCATAAAAAAATAATGTCCATAAAAGTTTTTTTTAAGCTATGAACAGCTGCGAGCTGTAACAGCTCTCTGAGCCTCCAATCAGCACTTGTCAACATCAAATTATCAGAGCACAACAGCCTGTCTTGATTAACACCTTAAAATGTGTAACTACGAGTCCTTTGGGTTTTTATTTGACTGGATATTTTAATTTTTAGTTAATTTTAACCCTCTCAGGTCCGAGGCTGCAAACTGTTTAGCTCCATCAGAGGTGGTAAACTTTCTGTTTGAAAAGAAAGGGACAACAGAGGACATATTTCTTTTAGCTGAACCCAAAATGGTGAATAAAGGTTAAAAAGGGGTTCAGGTATACAGCAACTTCTTCCATCAGTGCATTATCCACCTGTGTGTCACTGTTGCCCTCAAAATGTTCTTTGAGCCCAGTTTCGAGACCTACAAAGTCTACATTATAAGGTTGGAGGTGTGGCTGTGGCAGAAATCAAAGGTGGACATGCTTTACATCTTGTTGTATGTTTTCTCAGTAATGAGGGTTAATTTTCTGTTTGTAATGCAGGTCGCCCTGAGATAAACAAGTTACAAATATCCAGAGAATCCCAGAGAGTGAAGCCTGGATTATACAGAGAAACACGAGGAATACAAACAAACAGAGCTATGGAAGAAATGCATGGATGATGCGACGGAGACAATTTATACAAGAGATAATGAGGGAAGAGGAACAAGTGAGGAGCTAAACATAGCTTCCAACAGGAAGGTTAATTTGACACAGGGAACACCGAAACACAAAAGTGAGACTAAAAAATAAAAAAGGCAAAAGAAAATGAACTAAGTTAACTAAAGCTAAGAATAATGATCAGACTTTGTACCTCTAAACTTTATGAACTAAGAACTAGCTAAAACCTACGCATGCATATAAGTCAATCTCAAAGAAAGCCAATAATCCAAGACTCAGATATCGATATATACGAGGGTCACTGGGGACACAGTGAAGAATGCAAACAATACAATCCATACTACAAACAAAACAATGAATAAAACACCAAAATAACTGATTCTCAAAACCAAAAAGAAATCATAAATATACAAAAACTGAAAAGCCGGGCTCCAAGACGCAGGGACATGACAGAGTCTTTTATTTTGAAAACTGACCCAATGAGCTGACGTGAAACGAGCTGAGGGTCATCAAGTAGGTGCGATCAACTCCAGTGTCACAGCATAACGAGCGATTGCTATCGGCTTGCTCGTGTTCACAGACAGGTCACTTTTTTTTTTGTGACAGCATGAGTTTGAAAACAGGAAGCATACTCCTGAGTCTGTAACAGTCTCCAACCGACGAGTGTAGCTCAAGCCCTTTAAAACCGTAAAGTTTCCATGTGTCACAGAGAGAGAACACAGTTCTTATGAAAAGAGGCTCAAACACTAATAAACTGAAACAAATAAATCCACCCTCAAAACTAACACTTATTTAGTTTTAGATTAATCTGTGGCGTGACTACCTAATGAAAAGCACATCGCTCAGGTCTTCTCTCTCATCGCCAAAGGTCCTAACGCTGACTCAGCAGATTCAGGATCAGGAGTCCTGTATGTTTCAGAGCTTCCAGACGGCCCCTAAAAACACTGTAAACACACACTTTTACAAGCTGGTGTGTGTAGCGCTGTGGCTTTGCACTCTGTAAAGTTTCCCGCTCCGGGCTGAATAATGCAACATGTTTCCCTCTGCTCCCCTCTAGCACACAGTCACTCTCCCCACCTGCCTGCATTGCACAAATAAATTTAAAAAATCCTTCTGTGGCTTTGCTGAGAAAATGAGCTGGGCGGGGTCGACCTGAGCCGCTGCAGGGGAGTCATAAAAGTAAAATGCCCTGGGTGATTAAAGTGTGTCGGTGCGTGTGTGTGTGAGTGTGAATCGAGGAGGGGGTTCAGGGGCATATGGGGGGCTCGATCCTACTCGGTGGTTTGCTGGTGTTTAGTCTCAGAGGAAGAAGTCCCCCCGCGGCCTCCCACCCATCTGCTTTCAAAACAGTCTGAAACATGTCAGGGGTGTGAAGACACTTGTTCTTTGTGTAACGGAATGGGCGATTACAGCAAGGTGCGATGTAGACGGATGCTGGTAAAATGAAAATATTTCATAAAACTACCTGTAAACATTTTTATCCTCATTTTGTTATTTTTGGGAGGATAAATCAAACGTTTGCAGCTGAATGCTAAAGTCTGCATTTTTCCCCAATAATGTCAGTCAGGGAAATTAGAGCTGTAAAAGGTTTTATAAGCTCTGCTCATTCACCTCATATACAAACACAGCTTCTGTAGTGTGAGCAACTCCCCGCCCCCTAACAAGTCCTCAAAGGAGCCATGGGTAGGAAAACATGTACATACATATTATTACATTAACAATTACATCAGCATTTTAAGTAATTTAAAAAAATCACTGTCGTTTTTATGTATCCCTCATTGTAACAAACCATTGTTGTTTACAATGGCACACTACCTAAAGTTAGTGTGGTCTGGTAATGGTTGAGTCAAGGTAAACATATGACAACAACCTCCTTCCAGCCAGGAAACAAAACAAGCTTGTGCCCAGCTGATTGCTTTACATTGTTTTTCTCTTGGTGACTGATAGTTGCTTTAATCACAAAGCATTTGCACAGGTCTCCTTGTGGGAGGCAACCTTGCAGTCTGATTTGGACTGACTGCGATTGCAGTGAAGGTTTGCAAATAATATCCGTCTTATTTACGAATACAGACAGATTGCCTGCAAGTTGCAATCAATCTGAGTCAGCCTGCACACACAAGCACAACTCGTCTGCAATGTGTCTCTTTGCAACATTGAGCTCGACCTAAGTAGCTGATAGCTGGTTGTATTCTGGTTATGGCTGAGCTCTCCGGTCACCGTCCTTTAGCAGCTACATGACTATTTGTGGAGGAATTTCTGTTTTAAATCTTGGAAGCGCTGTTTGGACTCTGAATGTCGGCAGTTAATCTGAATTTCTGTGCATGTGTACTGCAACAAATTGCTTCCCGAGTAATGGTTTCCTCCCAGCAGGAGACTGTCTGATTCTTGTTTCATAAACTGATCTCGGCTTGCTGTCCGAGGCCGTTCCGACTCATACAGGAGGAAACTGTCAGCACAGCGTTTGGTTTTAATTGTCGCCTATAAGAAGCAGTATTTGCAACTCAACTGTGGGCCTTTGTGGTAAAGCATTTTCTCACTTTGTTCCAGTTTTTATCTACAGGAATGACTAATATGACTTCTGTTGTTTTCTATGGTTTAGAAATCACAATCAGAAGCAGCTCAGTTAGCACTCTGCTAATTGTGGGCCATTAGAAATGAGAGCAATTGCTCTGAGTGTCACCAGATTATTCCACTGACCCAGAGTGCATTGCATGTGCAAATACAAGCCATCATTGGTTGATTTTTAAGACAATGAGAATATTTAATGTCTCTAAAAGCATTTGTAGCATATTAGGGGACTAAAAGTCGAAACAGCTGGAGCTCCTTTTAACCCTAATGCTCCGATCCACTGCCCCTCTACCTCCTCCAGCATTTAATGGAACTGTCCATCAGAGGATGTCTAACAGGTATTCATTAACCTCAATTGAAGCCAATCATAATAATGCATTTGCTTCATTAATTAGCCTGGCTGCAGCATGATGTGTATACATGGGGGGGTCCTATTCATAGCAATTTTTTCTCCATAGATTTAAAACGTATTAACTCACCTAATCTCCACAGGTATCAAACGTCCTCCTTTATTACCTGTCACATTCATCTGTGACCCAGTAAAACGCTATGCAGTGAAACATACACATGCATTAAAAAAGCTGAATTTGACTGTTTTTGTCTTTGCGAACATGATGAATGTGTTTAATGCATTTACACTGTCGAGCTTCTATTTAAACATCTATAATAAAAAAAAACAGTTCATCCAGTGCATACAGACAGTGAAGGAAATGGCAGAAAACCACCAAATGTAAGGTTCACTATCCTTGAATCCGGCTTTTGTCTGATTTTCTTTTTTCAAATAGCTCTTTCCTTTCTTGGCTTCCTCTTTTTTCTACTGGTTAAGTAATCGTTTTCTAGGAAGGTGAGATTTTAATACCAAAGAATGCATTACACCAAGTGTTTTTAATAATAATCAGATGGCTCATTCCATTTAAAGTCAGTCGCTATCATCTGATTTTTATGTACGACAACTGTAGCATGTTTAAAAACCTCTTGAAGTACATTTTTCCTATATTTTTCCTATATTGATATGAGCTTTTAAAGTTTACCCAGAATTCACTTTTGGAAGTTTTCTTCAGTGAATTATCAGAAAACAGATGAACCATCCAGGGTACCGATGCTTCTTTTTGTTCCTCTATGGCACAGGCATTAAACCGCTGCAGTAAACTACAATAGATCCATCATAATGATGCTGGGAAGAGAGAAAAATCATGCTAAACAAGATTTAGCCTTCAGATTGTGACTCTTAGAATTGCAATTTTCCAACAGCGCTTAAATGTGTTTTTCAGAAAATGTCTTGTGGGTATCCACTGTGCTTATGAAGTTATGAGGGTGAAGAAATGCTGGAATTAAGCACCAAATTTCAACCCAGCCCTGTATCTCACCCTCTTCTATCACCCCAGCCCTCAGCATGTCTTCCTTCTCTTCCTCCTGCTTGATAGCTCTATATTAAACATCCGGGACATTTAAAACATGTCCAACATATCCGGTATTCCTCACCTGCACATGTCTAAACCATCTCACCCTCCCTATCTTTGTTTCCATGGTCACTCCCAGTAAAAATCTTAACATCTTCAGCTCAGCCTCCTGTCTTTTTGTCAGAGGTAAACCATCACAACAGGTCTCGCTAACATCTTGTAAAACTTCCCTTTAACTCTTGCTAATATCCTTCCAACACATCATATCTCTCTTTTTTTTTTTTTTTTTTTTTTTTTTTTTGGCCTGTCCCGTTTGGCTCTTTTGCCATCAGAATTGTTGTCTAAAGGCAAAGAAAGATACCCAACGGATTTACTTTACCA
>NW_005187541.1:673932-747146 GCF_000239375.1 Pundamilia nyererei | reverse complement strand
ACAAGCTGTTGGGGAATTATATAATATTTTTAACCAGTTTATGAAAGAGGATCCAAAACCAAATTTGTGTAAAGTTGCAAATAGAAATTTCCACACATCATATCTCTCATCTCCATGGTTCTGAAAATATTCAAAGTATGGTGATGTTGAGGCGTCAAACTGAAACCAGTGGGTTATGTCATGCTGACTGCATATTTTACATGCAGTTTATGAGTGGACCTGACATCTCACAGGAGTCCACGGATTCCCTGATAGACACCCAGACATGATCTCACCCTTACAGACCAACAGTACATCAGGTCACAGGGGCTCTGACCACCCAAGGGGAACCTGGATGTTATCAGGTGGTTTCCTTTATGTTTTAAGAGTATAATCTGTGTGTTAAATATAATAACTACAGTGAATAATTTACTCGAAGTTAACTTTTCCCCTGAATTCCTCCTCCTCATTTAAAGTTTCCTCTTTGACACAGCAGCTGGGTGTGAACGCATCTCTATTCACTGAGCACCTGACACATTGACAAGCAGGCTTATTTTTAGCTGTCAGCGTTCAGAAAATCCAGTCTGCAGCTGCTCTTTCAAACACATGACGAGAAACCACAGAGATACAGTCACAGGGTTTTTTTCCCCCATCAGGCAGACATCTTAAGGTTGACTCAGGCTTTTAAAGTTCTCAGTTTGCTCTCCTTCCAGTGACACCGGTTCACTCAACCTGTGCGCTGAGTGATGGCGGGAAAGCACCGGCAAACAGGAAGCGTGTGACGACATTGGTTGTTTTGACTGGAGCCATTTCTTCTTTTGTTTCCCGGGGGCAGATAAGGAGTAAACACAACGTGACACGCTATCTCCTGTGTCGTTGTCGCTCTGAATCCCCGTCTCTCACCTTCACATCCACTCAGGGGCCCTGAGCTGATGAGCGTGTTCTGGCCCCCCTGCACCTCGTCAGGAGCTGCTGACTGACTGACTGGCGGCTGGTGTGCCTTCCAAACAATCACGGCAAGCGTTACCAAAGCAGGAAAAAGTGTTTCTTTGTTTGGAGTGACTTCCCAGACATGATAATGTAATTTCACACAGACAAATCTATATTTAATCATCTTGTTGAATGTATGAATACCAGCTCAGATAAAAGGTGTGTGGTTTGTTTAATTCCTGTTTCAATATTTCTGACTTGTAAACAACTAACACTCAAGTGCTGCAAAGCACCGATGATTAATTTTAATCAACAATCACATAAATGAAAGGTGTTTAACAAGACAAAGCAACCTCACAAAGAGAAGCGTCTGTTAAAGCAAATGTCACGTACAAACTTTTTAAAACTGAGCGACCAACTAACATCCAAATAAGGCAGTACAATCAATCGCACATCAGCCATATTACTGGTCAGATAATTGCATTTAAAATGCTCCAAAAGTCTCCAACAGCACAAACACAGTCCAGAGGTCCAGTTTGGTAAAGCTAGCAGACAACTAGCTGCTACATCCGCCTGTGTATAAGAGGCCATGTCCCTAATAATACAAACTTTAAACCTTAATACAGTTTAAACAGATGATTGTCCTCAAGTATAGTTGCTATGAATGGGGAAGCTAAAAGTGTTTTCACCAGGTTGTAAAAAAAAGTTTATTTTTGCTGTAAAGTTGGACATTTTAACATTGGAGGAACTGACTCGGTGCTGGAACTGTAGATGTCGGCTTTGTGCATCATAACGGGTGTTTTTCTGTTCACGTGATGTTAATGTGCATTTCTGATTTTAGCATAAAAAACCTTCACTGGACAATATCTTTAAGCGACATTATCCTGTTGCCTCCTCTTCTTCTGAAGATGTTCAGAACATTTACATACATGTATTGTTTATATAAGCGCATGGATTTACACTGAAATTGCTTTCAGGAATTGTGGTCAAAATGCAGGCTTCATTTCGATGGAAATATGTACGAGTTAAATTAACCATGCAAACATTTATCTAACAAACAAAGTGCAGAGCTCTTATGTATGAGTGTGTGGGTGCGTGGGGGATGGAGATCAGTAAGGAGTGGGAATAATCGATACAATCATCATAAATATAACTGTATTAATCATTAATTAATCATAAAGTAAACTAATGTGCTAAATAAATGAGCCAAAGGTAGGAGGGCAATTGATTGTTCAGGGCAGAGTAGGTGGCATTAATCTGGCTCTCCTTCTCTTTTCTTTCTCTTTTGTCTTCCACTGATGTGTTTTCCACTCATGCTTTAGTGCTTTTTTCCTCAAAAAATATCCCACATGGGTGCCAAACCAAAGCCAAAGTTAATACCATGGATTTTGGACACCATCTCACCGGTTACCACCATGTTCCCGACTCTAACCCTGACACTGGAGGATAATCACCAGATACAGCTCACCTTAATCTCGGAGTATAACCTGATCTGAGTCTTAACTTTCTCTAACTTCCTTCCACCTGCTGTCAACCTACTTTGAGGCTATGTGTTTTTGTTAGTTCAATGAATTCAAAGGCTAGGAGTCTTTTGTTTACCTCTTAATGCCTCGCTTCTGAGCCTAGCATCCACCATTAGCAACAATAGCTGACATTTGCTTAGAAATGACATCCACTGATTACTGACCTCCACAAAACAAGTGTCTCCCGGCAAAACACAGATTCCACCCCAGACAGACAGAACCTAACACTAATGTGGCTATACAGATAGCAGTCAGATAGCAATAAAGTTAGTGAGCTAAGGTTTTTTAGATATTTGCTATGTTAGGGGTCATGTAATTTGTACATTGTACATTAGTGGGTACTAGCCAGAAGAATCTGGGAAAGGGGAAAATTGCTGTCAGCATGGGCAGGACAATGGGCATGTCTGCTAGCATTAGCTAAAGTTACAAGGAAAATACATGGATAGGCCTGGTAGCTCCATATTAAACATCCTGGTTGGAATTGTGACATTAAAAAAAACTATAATTGCTAAAATAATTTAGGGTGTTTTTAATAGCAATTTTCCTTACTAAGGAGTTGGCAACACTGACAAAAATATAGGAGGCCAAGTTGAAGCAGTGCTAAACCATCAAAACAGGTCTCGCTAAGATCTCGTAGAACTTCCCTCTCACTCTTGCAAATATCCTTCCAACACGTCACATATCTCATCTCCATGGTTCTGAAAATATTCAAAGTATGGTGATGTTCAGGCATCAAACTGAAACCAGTGGGTGATGTCATGCTTTTTTTGCGACTAGATTTTAACAACAGCAATTTAAACGGCCATTTTCATTTTTTTTTAGCTAACCATTGGATTAATGCTGCTAAGCTAAGCTAAGTTACAGGTTACTGGCTAACCACACTTGTTATAGTCACTTACTAGCAAAATTACACCTGAGCAGAAGTGCTAATTAGCTAGCTTCAACAGTTAAAGTGATTCATGATAATAATGTATTAAGTATTGGTTTTTGCCATCAGTTAATGATGAGATGAAAGATGTATAACTAACATTTGCTAACTGTAACTTAGCTGTACAGTTTCTAACATTGGTCAAGTCATCTTATTCAAGTCTGTGTTGGCACAAGCTGCTCTCTCAGATACTATCAAATTTACTCCACATCACAGTGCACAAAATAAAATTACATGCAAAACGTGTTTGAAGAAGCATGCTGTTTAGACAGTCTGATGTAATCCCATGACATCACACTGATGTAGTCTGTAGGAAATGTGAACAGTCCAGGTTTTTCTTGGTGCATAGTGAGAAATGAACTCTACACACAGAGTACTGTAGGTTTGGAAGCGTGGGACAAATCTCCACCAGAGGAAATGCCCTGAAGGCAGTTTTATAGGATTACATTCATGTAATTTCTTATCACCCAACAATGAGTCTGTGTACGGTTTGGAACAAACTGATGTGAAGCTCTGAAAGCATACTTTACACAACCGCACCTAACAGCACCGCTTCCATCACCTCCCACACCTTTAGCATTACAACAGACTCCTCTCTCATAAGACAGATTGTTTTTATCTGATCCTTTTACATTTCCTCATATTGCACCAATAAAAATGTGATTTTAGTCTTCTTTGTCCTGCTGAAAGTCCATATCTGCTACTAATTGCAGCGCAACAAGTGATTTTTAATTATTTATGATTTGCAGGCCGCTTCCCTTTGCCCAAGGAGTCAAAGTGAAGCTGTAAAACAAGCATGATGAGGTTTTTTTAAATGAAGTCATAAAATTTAAAGATTGACACGGCTTCACGAACGCTCTCCGAGTGTGTGAACGTGAAGTGTGTGTCAGGAGCTGCATGCCGGGGCTTGCAGAAGAATGAATGATTAATCTGCGCTGCTTTGAGGGTAATTTAGATGTCAGGCTCTTGTCCTCTGCTCTTTGCTAACTGAGCTCAGAGTGAAGAGGCCTCCTTCCTCCCCCACCAACTCCTTGGCTGTAATCTGGGCCGGTCAGGCGAGCGTCGTCGTCCCGCTGTATTTCAAAGTGCCTGCGTGGTGATTTATTGAGACCGACCGGGGAGTAACAAGAAGCAGAGCGACCTACAAAGGAGTCGTCACCCCCTCCTTCCACTTCAAATCGGCCCAAACATTAGCTAATAGGAAAACCTAATGCCTGTTAGGAGTTATTTCTGTGTGGTTGTTTCACCTCTTGTGATTACACAGAAAAAGCCACGGGGGGTCAAGCAGCTTTCCAGCTTTGATTAAGCAGAAAAAAAAGGGGGAAAAATGCAAAAAGGAAATGAACGAACATAGCACACTGCCGGCTGAGCATCTGTGTTGGAGTGATATGAAACAATCCAATGATTGCTTCCCTTAATATAACTGATTTATTAATAACAGTAATTGCTAACATGCATTTTTGTGTTCAGCTGAGGCACACGGAACTTCCCATCTGCCTTTCTCGCCTTTGTTGTCGGGTAAAAACTGTTCTTTGCGTCTCGCTCACAGTCTAGAGATTGTTATTGGAAGATAAAGAGGCGGTGAGTAAGACAGACAGTCAGCGCTGCCCTCCACAAGCAGACATAACCATTATGCACCTGCAAGTATGCAAGGCAGACAGGGAATACACCGTTGTGATGAATTATGTCATCAACTATACATGTTATGGCTGTGATGGGAGTGATAAGAAAACAAAGCTATGCAGTGATGGGATTCAACGGCAGCTTAATCCAACTAATGTGCAAAGAAGAGCGAGAAATGCAGTTAGAAATACTGCAAAATGTAACCATTCATTAAAATAAATACATCTAAGAAGTACATGCAGATTTTGTGTGAAGGTAAAGCAGCCAAAAAGTCAAACAATGCAGTACCTCTAATGCCCACTAGAGGCTCTGGTGAGCCTCAGCAGAAATATGTTTATAGCCTGATACAAAAACTATTCTGGTCTGCATCACTTCTTGCTCCAAAAAAAACAAACAAACGCAACGCCAACCCTCAACAAACATTTTCGATCAAAAGCCGATTGCCGAGGTTTCCTGATGGGAGGCATCTCGTGTCCAAACAAGTCTGACTGTAATCAGTCTTAGACAGATGGGCATAGCTTTTCAATTTATAGACACAGACAGACTGCCAACATGTTGCAATCATTCTAAGTCAGTCTGCACCGATGAGTGCAACTCATCTACAATGTGTCACTTTGCAATACAAAATTCAGCTCAACTAGTTGCCAACTGTTTTTATTCTGATTATATTCCTCTATCAGGTAACGCTGCTCAGTGCCTAAATCATTGTGCAGATAAATTGCCACCCTGTTGCTATTTGTGGAGGAATTTCAGTTTCAGATCTATGAGTTTCTGGCTGGAGTCTTAATGTAAGTCTTAATGTAAGTAGTCAATGTACATTTCTGTGTGTATAGATGGCGATGGATTTGTTTATCAGAGTTAATTTCCATAGAATCACAAACAGATTGCATGCAATTCCCACCTTGACCCGATTGAATAACAGACCGGTAGGCTGCTTCGCCAAGGTCGCTTTGAAGACAACAACTGACTACTAGTAGACGCAGACCTGGTCCTTGTCTTCGAGACAATCATTTGACTGACATCATAGGTTGCACACAGTAGCAGTAATTTTGCTTATTTGTAGCATAAGAAGCAGCATGCTCTGGACATGAGTGTTGATGTCACTCAGCTGCTGGATGTTTGCACTTTGCTAAGTTCACTAACAACGCAACCGACTGCAAACTAATGCAAGACAAATTGTTCTCATAACCCTGTTTGTGCACAGCACAGGCCTTTGATGTTTGGATTTGCACATACACACACACACACACACACACACACACACACACACACACACACACACACACACACACATATATACACACATGCCACTGACTATCTATTGGAATGATTAGCTATTTTCCTCAGGGCAGCCTGTTATCTGCATTGCTGGGCCGCAGCTCCGGCCGGAGAGCCGGAAACCCTCGTCACCTCCCGCCCCGTGAGTCTCTATCTATCCCGGCTCAGAGCTGGTGTGAAAATATTTCACCTGAAAGAGAAAACAAGGCCATAAAAAAAAGGAAAGCACGGGAGGCTCCAGAAGAACAATGCTGCTGTGGCCTCGCATGAAAGAGGAGAGAGAATAAGTAGTGGATGCCTATGTGAAGGCATGTATTAGCTGAAACTGGAAGAAAGATGGAATAAAGGAGAGTCAGAAAACATGAAGGAGTGATGACACTGAGTGGCCCTGACAGCACAGCGAGAACAGAATAATATCGGTTGTGCTGGGAAGGGAGGTTATTTCATCTGTCAGATGAGCAGGAGGGAAAAAAGAGACAGAGACAGGTTGAAGTCTGAGATAAGTGCCATGTTGGACTGAAAGATTGAAGGAGCAGAAAGCAGTGAGCTGGATGACAGTAATACACCAGCATCTGGAATTAAAATACCTGGCATGTGATTACACAGAAAATAATCAAAGATCCACCTAGCACTTTGTTCAATGCGTTGGCGTGAAAATTCCCAGCAATTTAGGGAGGAAATGCTGCAGCCTGTGCTACGAGCAGCTGGTTTGTCAAAGCCACACTCTGACTGACAGCGTTTCCATGAGGATAAACAAACGGATTCCTCTCCATGATCATTATAAAGCTATCGAGGGAGACCTGGTGACGCTGTGTTATGACATGTGCAGCTTTCTTCCTGCCCCCTGGACTGCAGAAGCGGTGGGAACCTGGAAATTATGACCGCTCAGCACTTCTGTCAGTGGAAAAAGAAACCATTGTTGTGCCAGTCACTTTGGCATGAGGAGCACGCCAACCTCAGACGTGATTCCTGGTTGGGCTCAACAGCGAACTGTTGTTAGGTTACGTCTGAGTTAGCTGGTGTATCAAGAGGCAGGTACAACAAACAGTTATATTTCACTCTGAACGCCTCACATGCAGGTAATCGCTAAGTTTGTGTTTTGAAAAGTTGACAAAGATACTGATCACACGTGTGTGATTGTGGCTTGCAGCTTCCCAGAGCCATTTATCCACTCGAGAACAAGCAACTGACATGGGAATGAAAGACAAAATAACAACAATTGAATACAGACTTCTCCAGCTGTCCCTGTGAGACCCAGTTTGAGTTTTAGATCATCTGAGGGATGAAATTTTGAAGAAGTTTTTCTTCACAGCCTTTCAAAGACCAGTGTGAGGGTTACTTTGAGACAAACGCAGGACTCAAGCAGAAAGAAATAACCCGAAATAAGCCTTTTTCATTTTCAGTCCAAAAGTAAACCAGGCAACTATTAAAGCAAGATGAGGAGCGCAGCATGGGACAAAAAACAGTCCTCCGAGGCTACGTTCACATGAACACGGGTATTTAAATAAACATTTTTAAAATTTGTTTTGGCCTTTTATCCTCTCATAAATGGTGCTTTTGATTGCTGAAAACTCGTAACAGGGTGAAGATTATGCAAATCTGAGTTTCTGCATTTACATGTGGACAATGAAAATGGAAATTTTGTCTTTCAAAATCAAAGGTGTGCACCTTTATCTCCTTTTGTGATGTCAGACTGCCCACTGTGTTTTTGTTTGTGGGCTTTTGATTGGCATTTCTTCACGGTTCGGGTTATACTTTCACCTGATGCTTTGGCATGGTCTTGAAAAAATCCTCGTGTGAATGCAGACTGAGAACAGTGAAGGGGACGGCCGGATTCTAAGTATGGATGAGAAACGGGTGTGTGTGTGTGGGTGTGTGTGTGTGTGGGGTGGGGGGGTAACAGGAAACAGGTGAAGGCAATCTAACAGAAATGAGGCGAAACCTCCAAAACAAGACACAAGAGAAAATCAGCTGTCAACAACCAAAACCTCACACTCGTGATACATGCACAGTGAAATCACAGGGAAGTAAAATAAAACAAACTAAAATCATAGATAAGAACAAAGAACACAGACCATAACACCGCTACTAATACAATCAGTGGCTGACCCAAGAAAAACACATTTTTTGGACTCTTTTCTTGTGCAGAGAAGACTCAAACACATGCTGAAGTGGATTACTTGCACTTCACCTTGGACTCTGTGGTAAACCAGACTGAGTGGAAACCTCCGCAGGTTTCAGTCTGCATTAATATTTCAAACGACCATCCTAAACGAGCCAAACACACAGATTTATTTGAACTGTACCAGATTCCCTCCTCAGCAGCACTACAGCAGCGAAACCTCAATCATGCGCAGCATTCACCTCAAGGCACTGCTCACTGGATGCACAGCAGAATAAAGTACACAGCACGAACATAGCTCTCAGTGATTATCTATACATCTTCCCAGTGTTCTGTCTCAGAGGATCCCTCCGGCTAATCCTCTCTCTTTTAAATAAATGTTCGAACTTTGTTCCTCTCCAGCTCTCACTGCCTCTTTCCCCTCATTGCTCTTCACCTCCTTCTGCACTCTTGCAGCTTTTGGACCTTTGAAGACATCATGTCGGACACACAGAGGATCGGATGCACCATCAATTTCCACATGAAGTGCAGATGGCTTGTCTGCAGGTCGTCTGCAGGGTTTTTGATAATGATAATAATGACCACAGTGCTGGACAGCAGCCTGTGTCTGGTGTAGGCCATCTCAGCTCAGCTGGCCTGAGTAATCACAGATGCTGAACAGATTTCTGCTTCTTCTGGCCACTCATGAAACCATCGTGGATGTACTCGCTAGATTTCACTCACCTGCATACTTGTGCATTGATAGTTTGCAGCAAATTAACAGCAAATATTCTCAGACTTTGTTTTATGCACCTCATGGACAAGTGATTGTTTCCCCACAAATACTCAAAAAACCTGCATCCATGTAAGTATGAAGATAGGTCTTTGAACAAGTTCTTGCAGTAGGGTTAACCACAACCATCACAATAGCTTTCTTTAAGATGATCTGTTATCTGTGTAAAGGGGACCTGCCTGCAGCTAAAGCAGCGGGACTTCTTGTGATACAGGTGTGCAAAAATGTAAACAGGCTAAAAGGTTGTAGTCTGAAACAAAGAGGTTCTGTTTGCCGTAGGGAGAGCAGGAAATACAGAGCAGCTTTCAGGGTAGAGAACAAACTGTACAAATTCTGTAGTCTACCTTAAAGTGCAGCTAGTCCCAATGAATACCTGTAGCATCCACAAACACAGTTTTCTCATCCTTTTGATCTGAATCAGTGTAATTTGATCATACTGCGCAACATAACACATTAAATTAGTTTTAAAGACATTAAAGTACACAGTTTAAAGGGAGGCATTAAGAACACAAGTTAGATCATGCTAAGTCAGTGATACCAAAGCACGATCTGAGTGACAGCCCAGCCCAGACAAGAGCCCAGATTGAAATGCAACCACGGTACCAATGTCTTCTGCTTCACTTCTCTCAGACTTGCACAGCACTTCTGCTTTTTCACCATGTTAGTCTGGATCCTGAAAAACTAATTAAAACACTAAAGTGACAAACAAAATCTAACTGACACTGTAAGTGGAGTCTGGTGAAAGGAAACTTCACTTCCTTGCCAGAATAAACAGTTAGAAGGCAAATCAAGAGGTGAAAATCATCCTGCGGTTAAGAAGAAAAACAGTTTCTTCAAGTTTATATAAATCATAGCTAAAGAAGCGAAGGACAGGAGGAGTAATACATTTTTTATGAATATATATTAAATATTTTCATCTTTTATAGTTTTGCCTCTGTACACCACTGCAGTGGGTTTAAAATCAGCCGGTCAAGACCCGACTGCAGTGCAGACTTTAGCTTTAATTCAAGGGGTTTAACACAAATGTTGCATTAGCTGTTCAGGAATTAAAGACATAAAGTATTTAGTCATTATCCAAAAACTTATAGACCTAACTTGCAGGGAAGGTCTTGCTTAAGATAAATTCTGCAGAAGTCTGAACATTATAAAAGAAAAAGGACAACAATGGAGGCCTTGAAGTCAGAAATGAACCATGAATGGGAAACATTTGACTTTTAAAGTAGTTGAGCTCCCACATGCTCCTCCTCTACTTGTGATTGCATAAAGTTTAAAATTAACATCATTCGCTCATCGTTTCTTTAAACCTTTTTTAATGAAATCAGAGTTATCACACTCGTTTTACACTGTGGGCAACATGCAGCCCACTTTGACCTTAAACTTTTTTACACTGAAACATTGAATCCCTAAAATATTTGAATACAAGAAAAAAGAAGTGCAGTTTCAAGAGTATGTCTGTTTTTCTACATGATAGAGAAATACTGCCTTAGTAAAGGACAAATGCTCTCCTTCACATTTTCCAATGGGCCGGATCGGAGTCTTTGCTGGGCCGCTCCTGGCCCCCGGGCCTCATGTTTGATGCGCCTGCTTTAATGATTTGTGAATCATGCAATAAATCCGAACATGGTCGTGTTCACTCCGTGTAACTGAAGCAGAATAAAAGAACATGCTCAGGTTGAGATAAACTTCCTTCCTTCGAGCTTCT
This sequence comes from Pundamilia nyererei, assembly GCF_000239375.1. Lineage (NCBI taxonomy): Eukaryota > Metazoa > Chordata > Actinopteri > Cichliformes > Cichlidae > Pundamilia > Pundamilia nyererei. Next base: position 736,289 of record NW_005187541.1, on the reverse strand, counting down.
GATGGTTGCTGAGTGTAAACAAGCAGTTTGAATCAGATTGAGTGCTGCTGGATGTTAAGCAGTCACCGACACTCTTCCCTCCATTCACTGCTTTAGTAGGTCATTGTTCTCTGCTCCCTTTGACTCACACTTTGGCAGTGACTTCAACAATACCAAGTGACAATGTTGCCCATATTTCCTCACTCCCAGCAGCACCTGAGTGGAGCCACAGAAGGCCTAAATCGAAAACGAACCTTTCTGTTTACAGGCCCCGTGTGACTGCGCAGAGCACAGAACAATGGCGTGCATTGTGGCGCAATACAATGCTTCTTTAATGTGCTTTGACAAGGCGCGAGTGGTACAAACGATAGCAAAGCATCTGGGCTGTCACCGAGATTATTAATGACAGCGCTGTGTAATTGTTTTATTCCCACGCTCTGTTTGTCTGCCGTGATGATATGTTGCTCTTGGTGCGAATGATTGTGTGCATACAGTACCTGCATTTTGCAAGGTTTACAAAACAGCCCGAGCAGATCAGAGGTCAGAGGTGTGTGAGAGTCGTCTCGGAGCAGACGAGCCGGGAGCTTACAGTTAATTCCAGCCAGTATTAAAAGATATTAGTCTGTCACATTTCACACTGGCGCGTCTCGAGCTACACCACTGTCTCTGCTCCACCAGGTACACGGCTGAAGAATATGTGATGTGTTCACATAAACAGACCACCCACAGTGCACGCAGCTCGCTAGTTATCTTCGGCTCACATGCATACCGAGTAAATAGGAAAACAGCAGATGGGCTACTTGCTGGTGTTGACTGATATTCTGCAGACAGAACCTGACTCAACAGACCAGAACTCGAAAAGCGTTCTTCAGTGCTTTAACCTGTGTGTCATATATTTCAACAGGCACAAACTGTGGTGTAACACCGTGTCTGTGTTAGAGCTGCAGACTGTATATAAAAGATGGCTGCTGGGCTCTCCACTTTCAAGCCTCAATATTATGAAGGCAGACATTAGCTATAGAGACCAAAACTTCTCTTTTTCTTCTTTCAGCTGCTCCTTATCGGGGTTACAACAAAGCCTCATCTGCCTCCATCCCTGCTTATCACTAGCATCCTTTTTTGCCTCCTAAAATACTACATCATATATACATCCATACATCTGTATTCAGCTAACGGCACAGTTTCCACTGACGCACGCACGCACACACACATGCAATGGCAGCAGTGGTGGCAGTCATTGTTAACCCAGGCTTTGACTGGTCCACCATGGAAATGTTAAAAATGTTTATTTATGCTGTTAAGTTGGGCGTGGCCTCAAGTGGACATTAGAGGAACTCCAGCTGTGTCTTGTTATGCACACGATCTTTTGTGTTGTCTTTACTTTGTCGTTTTTATTTTACACATAGTCTGTTTCCTTGTGTCACTGTTGCTGCTGGATTTATGCTAATTTGTTTATGGACTTCAATACTGGATTGCTCATCCACCCATGAAGGCGTATTTTGTGTTAATGTAGTCAGTGCATGTGCAGTAATCACTGTGAAACTCTGCTCCAAACACCCATTTTTTTCTACTCCTGGTTTTGAATGATGTAATAGAGAAGGGACACCCCTAAGATGGCTTAAAGCAGCGGTCCCCAACCCCCGGGCCACAGACCGGAGTCGTTTGGTACCGGGCCGTGAGAGTTGAGGCTCGGGTGTGAAATTGATGGTTTTCAGGGTTTTATCGTTAACTCTGGGTTTTTTCCCGTGTTGTAGTTGTGTGTCTTATTTTGAAAGAAATATTTACACGTTACCATAGCGACCAGAGAGAATTAAGGGGCAGAGAGGGGGATGTTACTCTCAGTGTTGTTGGCGCATTTCAGGACGACATTGCTAATAAAGTTACACAATTACACAGTAAATTTGAGTTTATTATTATATTTACAAAATACCACAGTTTTTGTCTTGGTCATATCATTTTATTTTGTTGTATTTATCCGCCACATCCTTGAAAATATTGTCTGACATTAAACCAGTCCGTGGCGCAAAAAAGGTTTGGGGAGTGCTGTCTTAAAGCACTCTTAAAGCACTAAGTGTTAAAGTGGGAGGAGCTAAAAACAGCTTGTTACAGACAGAGAATGAATTGAGGGGCACTGAGGCCCAGCGTGAGATAAAGAAGGATTATTTGGACTGCAGATCATGCAAAGCTGCTCTAGTAGAGTCCAAGGATAAGACATGTGGAGCTGGAACTGCAGGTCTGTCACATCTGTGTTTGCAGGATGCAAAGCTCATTGCTAACATGGCTTATAGTCACTCACTGAAAAAACATACAAAACTGAAACCTGAAGATTTGTTTAACAGGAGCCTTGAAACACAAAAGCTGTATATAAATATGGAAGCAATGTGCTGAAACAGTGTGTAATCCTTGCTGGTGAGCTTTCTGACAGCTCTTTGTGCTTCTAAAGTTCCTCTGTGTCTCTGAAGTTGAAATGCTTGTGCTTCTCTTTTTGAAGTCCAGCTCGAGGAATGCACAGGATATCTGATTTTCATGGTCACTCTGAGGTGGAGGGAGGTGGACTGTTAACTTCAGCTCGTATAACTTTGAGAGCAGGAAGATCAGGAAAGATGTTTCACAGGTGCTGGTAATTACCTTAGAAAGAAGAAAATAAGTTAGCATGCACACACTGTTTCCCACTGTTTTTATGGTATTTTTTACTTTCGATTTTACAAGAGCAAGGCTGGAGTGATGTAGTGAGGTGGAAACAGAAAAAATAAGGTGAGAGGCTGGACTTCACACACAGCCCTACTCTTTGAGGCTGTTATTCAGCCAGGAAGAAATCTCATTGCAAGCAGTTGCATTTAGATTGCAGTGTGTGGACTTACAGCATGAAGGAAGTGTAACTGCAGCTTTAATTAGGACTGAAACATATCCATCCAAGTCAGCTCATCTGTTTGTGTGTCAGCAAGATTACCCTGTTTAACCTGGTTTTATTAAATATGAATTTAAATCTTAAGAACTTTTGTTTGGTGCATTATCCTCCATGCATCGACATTCTTCTGCTGCATTTGTTTGTGTTGTGTCCTCGTCTTTTTTCTTGCAGTTGGTCGGGGAATACTCCAGCTTGCCAGGCAAGCGCAAATCGGTCTCTGGGCCTGTGTGACTGATGCAGTCAGTCGGCGCAGTGATCATGGCATCTTGTTAAGTGGTTAAACACACTATTTTCTGTTCAGCTAAATACAATCAACAAAGAAGCTTTTCATCTTGCTGCCAAGAGATTGCTATCGTGTCTGTTTTGCAAGATATTTTTTTATAGTAGTGCCAGAGATAAGACAGGAAATGGGGGAAAAGTCAGAGGGGATGCAAAATATATTCAAACTGCACGCTCTGTAGTCATGTGGAGCTCCCCAAAATTTTTTACAGGTGGAAAGAGAAAAACAAAAAATAAACCTATTACTGTTTGTGCCACAAGCTTGTTCCTGTACAACACCATTACCATTGTAATTATGTCAGAACCAGGGTGATGTAGTATAGTTATAAAACCACTATAGAGAGGAAGTTGGGATGAATGGATGAACAAAACACTGGACTTTAACCCAGGAAGCAGCTGTTTATTTCTCATGTCACGTTGCTCATTTTGGGTTATTTGTTTATTTGCTGGGAGGGAAGTGGGAACGCTGCTATTATAAACCCATTTGAATTCCGAGGCTGTCTTCAGACATAAACATATGGTTCTTAACGACTGTTTCACGCTTTATTATCACTACCAGGACAGCGAGGGCGCTTTTAACACAGAGGGAACTAAAACCTCCGGAGGAGCTCATCATAAAATCAGAAGATAATGAAATTAAAACAGAAATGGAAAACCCAACATACAACTCCAAACCCAGGGAGCAGGGTACATTCAGAGGGCCGAGACTGTGAAAGGCTCGATAAACATCCTGAAGTCAGTCATGGTGTGAAAGTAAAACAAATGCTCGGGTGTGGTTAGAAGGAAGTTAATGTCGTTAGCCAGATATTTGTGGATGAATATGCAGAATCAGGAAGCTGTTCGATTTACCTTGTGAGATCTGTTGCGTTAGGTAAACACTATGTAAAATACACAGAGACAGTCTGGCTGAATGACAACCAGTGCGTGAAATGTGTAGTCATGGGCTGAATACCAGACTGGGGTTGCTGGTAGCTGCTAATGTGAAATTGGTTGCAAAGAGATATACGATGCTGCACTGAAAACTTCCTTGCAGGTTGCTGCAATCACCTGTAGTTTGAATGGCAGATGCTGACTTGGCTGCAAACACAAGCGTGAAACAAACTGGAAATGTCAAATGCTCACTTTCAAAGTAAAAGTTGGGCTTTTTGAAAGATGTTTGCTTGGACTTTTACTTTGGAGGTGAATATTTACCGTTTTCGACCTGCTTCACAGTAACAACATTAGAAGCAAGTGGGCATCTTTCATGCAGACTTTGGCGTCAAGCAGATTGCCATGGTAACCTAAAGTATTAGGAGGTTTTTGGTGCAGCTGACTGGTGACCGTTTTCACAACAACTACTAGCAACCTGCTGCAACTGGTCAGAAAGTAGACACACTTCCCTCAGATGTTGTCAGATGGTTGGCCTGTGTGGCTGGGATCGTTGAAGTCAGAGCGTTAATTCCTTTTGATGAGCAAGTCCAAAAGTTCTGCAGGAGCTTGATTACTCAAGGACTGGCATCATGGCTTCTTAACCCAGTGAATTTCTCCCAGTTCTTTCAGCTTCTGCGAGTGTCTCTTTCCCCCCAAACACTGGAACTCTGGACAGTCTATTTTCCTTAAAGTGACTTTAGGTGGAAGATTGCTGCTGCTATTTGTGGGACAGCTGTCTAGTTGGACTCTGGCGGTGAAGCCCTAATGAAAGAAAGTGGTCCGCTCCAGCCTATTGCTCTGTATGAAGGGTAACAACCAGCCCTGATTCATCAGGAAATAAGCATTTTGTTCAACAGTCCCTACATGACACTCCAATTTCACATCATGCAGAGGTTTTCCTTCAGATGGACCTCTCTGCTGAGCAAATGCAGTGTCACTGCGCCTGTTGTGGAGGTGACGGCGGATAGACTGATCATCAGACACTCACTCCAGTAGCCTGTCTTTCTGTTAGTCTGCTGGCTCGCCTCTCCATCTTGTTGCATGCCTGGCTACCATTTCCTTCAGCAAATAAGCACCCAGACACCACCAGTAACTCTCCACCTCCTCCCACCACACACACACACACACACACACCCTGCTACCCCACAATGCCTGCCAGGAGGACTTTTTTCTTCTTCTGTGATGTATGCCGTCACTCCACCCTATTATTACCCCTGACTGTAATAGGCACCTCTGTTCCCAATCAAGTTTTTACTTTCTGGCGGAGAAAGAAAACTGTTTTGCAGCAGACACATTTTATGCCTCGCACACACGCCGTCTGCCGGTGTCATCTACTTTGGCTGCGGGCCTAGCTCACCCAGATTGTTCACGCAGCACTTTTACCGCTCGTGAAGGCTCTCAGCGTTGCCAGAACGCTGTCAGAACGTTCAAAGGGAGGCCCTGCGTTGTTTATTGTCTGCTTCAGGATGGATAGTAGGTGGTCTGTGTATCTGTCTGCACTCAATCTCCTGATCTTCTCCAAAGCACAATGAGCACTCAAAGCACACACAGAAGCAGATTGATAAGAGACGGGCAAAGGGGAAGTACAACAAATAAAAGAGAATGTGCATTGTTCTACAATCTTCTCTCCAGCACGGCTGCCTCCATGAATTACGTGCCTCGACGCTGCTTTTCTTTTCCCTCCTGCTGCCGTCCTCAGTCCCTCTCGAGGTGTTAGATGTTGTTTACAAAAATCTTTCAGTTTTTTCTGCGACTGTGAGATGATGCTGCTTGACAATGCGCTCACGAATGTGGAGAAAAACAGAGTAGGCTGAGGTAATCACCAGGGACGGGAAGGAAATAGGAGCCGAGTCACCCTGCAATTGTCTATCAGTTTTCTCTCTCTGTTATCTTTGTCACTTCGGCTTGCTCAGAGACACACTCAGCCACGCTGCTACATACCTAAAACACTAAAACAGTAATCTGTTTTGCTTCCACTCCAAACTTCATACGCTGCAGATTGCTGACCTCGTGCAGCGGTTGAAGACTTTCATTTACATCCACTCTTCCAGGCGCGCCAGCTTCGTTTCTACTTGGTCAAACAGGGTTTTTAAAGCGCTGCTTAAAGCTGCTGGATTGAAGCAGTGAGGTGTAGGAAAAAGAGGCCCAAACATCAACTTTCAGGGCTTAAAAATCATGCCAAAGTGGAAGAAGTGCCAAAAGCTGCACTTCCTCTGATGTCCACTAGAGCCTCCAGCAGTGAGTCCATGATTTCCATGTTAAAAAAAAAACTTTACAGTTTTTTTCTCATTTCACCCTTCGTAATAACTGTACAAGAGAGAATGTTTTTATAACTCACCTGTTTATAATGTATTAAGGCTTAAACTTGACATTTTTGGGGGGCGTGTCCTCCTTGACTGACAGGTGGATGGCGATACAGGCGACTGTAGCTGATAGCTGTCTGCTAGGCTTCACCTCAGCTAGTAGAAGTCCATGACCTGAACTTCCGGACTGTGTTTGTGCTGCTGGAGCCTTTTAGGAGCTTTTTTAATGTCATAATTTGAAAAATGATATTCAGTTCAGTTTAATTTCACAGCAACAGCTGCATCAGTGTAGCTTAATTTTGAAAGAACCCCCAACACAACTAATAACTAACATTATAATTAATTTAGGGTTGTGTTTTGCTCTGCACCAATTGTTAACCCACGCACTGAGGACCTTTTAATAGCGTTGTCTGCAGAACCTTCACAAACCTTCCTAAAACTTCCTAAAACTTTGAATTCTGGTTTTAAAAAGCTGCTGTTCTGCATTGATGATTTTAAGAGGACGTTCTGTCTTGCCGTTATAATGGTAATGCTGCAGGCTTAGGGAACAGATTTAAGAGGGTTAGAAAACTTTCTCCTACGGATTGCTAATGCAGAGTTTTTTCTTTTCTTTTGTTTACAGATGATTCCACGTGTTATTAAGAATCAAGTGTGTAGATTTCATTACCCAAAACATCATAAAACCGTGCTAACAAGCTAACTATGCTAACGTGTTGACGCCATGCAGCCCTCGCACGGGGCCATCCGCGTCATAATGTCAGTTTAACGAGATTAATGCTGACAGCATTCGTATAAAGAGAAATAGTAATATAAATGTAAGAGCACTGATTTATTGTTTGGTTATTAAGGGTTATTGTGTGGTGTGTTGTTTGCTGTCCTCCGTCATTATCATACCTGCTGCTGCTCCACTTAAACTTCAGGCTTTCTATGTATGCTTCATATCCAGGAGTTAAAAGTTATTCGTCGGTAAGGTCTCCACATCAGCAACTTTTAAGTCACATTTTGTGTGTTTTTAGTATGGCTGCAGCAGGAAAATGACAATGTTAAACAGCCGCAGGTATTTTTCTTTCTCTTCTGGTATTGAAAGTCTATATGGTTCAAGAGAAGGATTAAATGGGATTTATGCAGGAATTCTCTTGATACTTTAAGACAGTGCTGGTGTAAGAGGCGTAGCACAGTGAAAGCAGCCATAGCATCTGCTGAGTTTTTTAAAATTTACAATAAAAGCACAAGGGAATCATCAGGGCCATTGTAGTGCCGACGCTGGGTCACCAAATGCATCTGCCGTGCAAATTACAGCACAAAGAAAATATTTAAAAACTAAAAGCATATTTGTTGGTGTGATTTTAAAGCAGTTTGAGCAGAAAGAGGGCAGGATAACCTTAAACTTGCTGTCTGTGAAAGCACATTTTGTCACGCAGAACAAATGTGCACAATAGAGCAAAACTGCGATTTTGAGGGCAAAGTGAGAGAAACTGGAAAGTGGATTTCAAAATGTGTGCATCCATCTGTGTGTGCTAGCAGGAGGGAAGAACTTGGAGGCCATGCTGCTGAACTGAGAGGCCGGTTTGACCCATATTCCATTAAACCGCCCACTCTGGCTGTGCACTGTATTGGCAGACGCCGCTGCTGCTCCGAGAGTGAATGCTGTGATTAAGCCGTAGCTATCGGACGGTTGAAGAAAGCTGAGGCGAGGGCATCGTGAGAAAAACACATCATAATCAATACTGTCATCTTCGCCCATCTTTATTCATTCTTTGGTTTTCTCTGAGTGCCGCACAAAGTGCTGCTGCTTTGCGAGTTGTTCCAATCGACTTCAAAAGGCCTGACTCTCTTTTGTTTTTCACTTTTGTCTCATTTGGTGTTTCTTTTTAGAAGCGAAAGGGGACCGGTGCAGCACTCAGAGGTCGGCAGATGATTGGCTGTCTAGATGGGTCGAACTTTGACTTTGTTATTTTGAAATTGCCTCCACTATGCAGCACTGATGGTGATGTCAGAACAAGACTCATGTTTGTCTGTGAAATTACAGTAAAAGGTGTCCGCTGGTGCGCTCGCTTTATTCCAAAGTGACTTAAAACCAGTCAAATTGTCAGTTCTTAGAAAATAGAACAATGAAACAGTAATTCAGTCAGATTGCGAGGCTTCTTCTAAGCGGCCATCATCCTGAGAGTTCAAGAATGATGGCTCACCCGTGAGGCAGCTCAGTCCTTGTACTCAACATCTGAGTGAGCTGAGAGGACGCAAATGTCCGATGTGATTCCTTATGTCTGATTATCACAAATGGAAGAACGGAGCAGTTAATTAACAGCCACGTGTCGGGCCTTCTGCACGCTCACTCACACAAACCTGAATATTTCTTATGCCAAACAGTCAAACATGCCCCTGCTGACACATGGTACTGATTCCAGCTGACTCTGTTTGGAAGTGAGGTAAGCAGTGGACTGCAGCAGGAACAGCCCAGCGAGCAACCTCCTTAACTTTCATCCCTCAAGATCTTTTATCTGCTCATTTTGCCAATGAGAGAACAGTCTTCACCATGTATTACTTTAAACCTCCATGATCTCTGTTTCATATTGTTATGGCCTGTCTAGGGGTGGCCAGACCACAACATAAGGGTGATCCATTCTCGTCCCTCGTCCCATCCAGACCCCAATCAGCCACATCACACAACTGGTAAAGTTTGATTATAATTTATTTACAATACGTTGATTCGTTAGGTTGTGTGACACAAGAAGGAGCTGATTATAAGTTCGGGGTGGACCTAACGCCAAAACAACAAACAAAAGGAACCAATCTCGCAAACTTACCTAACCAAAAGATTCAAACCAAATGACAGCAACTTGCCTCCCTAACTAAGAAAAACAGGAGAAAACTATAATGAAACAAAAAAGGCAGTCCACCCCTACATACTCCTGCATAGGGCGAACAGAATTGGGCCAGTAACAAAAGATCTCCTGGTTGGGATTAGCTGAGGATGAATGAATGAGAGTCCATGGCGGTGTCATCATATAAGCCATCTCCAGCTAGTTAGCCAATCCATGTGGGCCATCCTCTGGATCCACCAATCCACACATGGACAGGAGGAGCCAGGGATCAATCCAACGACCTTCCACCTGCTTTAACTTTTTAGTTATCAGTGCTCTCCTTTGGCATGTGTGCTGTGACACACGGGGTTATGGAATAACCTCCCAATGAGAGCCATCATTCATCAACAACCAGTGTCAGTGCTCTGAAGGGGTGTGTTTCCAAAGGACAACAGTGCAAAACACAAAGGTCCTGCCAGGATGTGAACGATTAAAAGTGGACGTTATCTTTGATTTTGCTAAAACCAGAGCATCAGAACGCTGACAATAAAGGGTGAGGAGAGCATCCTTGTAGTCTTGTGACAAAGATGCACATGTTTAGTTTTTTGTGCCTGATGTACCAAGTTAAACTGTAAACTTTGTGCTTTATTGTCTTTTCAGCTGATGGCCGGGAAACGGGTAAACATATTTGTTATTTTTTGTTTTGAAGTAGTCTTATGCAAACGTCGATTTGGAGACGAGGGTGCAGAGCTCGCAGAGAACACTGGCAGAGCTTCAGTGTGAGATACAGCCGCATCAGCCTGCCTTGGCAGAAAGTAAGCAGCAGCAGATGGATGGTTGAATGGATTAGGGGTGCTGAAAGTCAAGTTTCTCTCTGTGGTGTTTTTCATTTGTGACTCACAAATTCAGTCAGAAGTTGAATGAGCTTCTGAACAGTGAACATCCTGTAGGTGGTGCATCGGGCGGATACAGCCTAAGGTGAACCGCTGAGAAATGCTCCATGACATAAATTCAATAATCCTGCAAATGCTCCTCTGAATGAAACATAGCACGCACTCCACCTCCTTTTCCTTCCCTTCCTCCTGCTACTCCCTGAGCTTTTTAAGTAACTTTGGGCCTTTTTTAAAAGCTCTTCCTCCTCCTCGTGTTCGCCGCGGTCCCTCACAGGCGGCGTGACACAAATGACGACAAGGCGAATCTGTCACACCACCCCTCACACAGCTGTGTGTGTGCTGCACATTAAAAGTGTATCTATTTACATCTGTGGGCTCGTTTGTTGAGGATTTATGCCACAGACCCCCAAACACGTTTCCTCCCCTCCTACCCGGGAATGCCTCTGAGCAGGTTTTGCATGTTATCCCACATGTGCTCAGGCTGTCTGTTTCCAGCCTGGGTCCACTGTACGCAGAGGAGGAGGTGATCAACATAATAATATGATCACCTACTGAATTTGTAATTGTGCTCCTTTATAAAGAAATGAGCAGTTTCTAATTTTTATAGTAGTTTATTTTTAATGAAGAAAGACAGATATCAACCAAAAATCCACAAAACTTGTACATTAAAGTCATAAATTGATTTGCATGTCACTGAGTGAAATATGTATTTGATCCCCAAGCAAGGCGTGACCCAGTACTTGGTGGAGAAACTCTATTTTGCAAGAAGCTTCCTGTAGTTGGTCACTAAGTTTGTACACATCTCAGGAAGGATTTTGGACCTTATCTTCCAAGAAGATGTAAGTCCTTAAGGTTTCTTGACCAACACTTGGCAACTCAGAGTTTCAGCTTTGTCCAAAGATTTTCTATATGATTGAGGTCTGGAGAGCTGCGAGGCCACTCCATGACCTTCATGTCTTTCTTCTTTACCCTCTACTTTGTTGCCTTGGCATTATGCTTTGGGTTACTGTCATGGTGGAAGACTCATCCACAACCCATAGTGTGTTTCTGGCTAAGGGAAGGTTCTCATCCAAGATTTTACACTACATGGCCCGTCCATTGTCTCCACAAGGTGGTGAAGTCATCCTGTACCCTTAGCAGAAAAACAGCCCATAAAGCAAAATGTTTCCACCTCTGCGCTTGATCATAGGGATGTGGTCTTTGGGTCCTACTCAGAATTTCTCTTCTCCATTACCCCATTGAGTCGAGTTCATGCCAGAGAGCTTGATTTTGGTTTCATTTCAGAATCATATAGATGTTCCTGTATATGTAGTTTCTTGATCTTCTGGCCTAAACTGCCTTCAGGCCATTATAAAACCCTCCAGTGCAGTTTTGGCTGATCCAACACCATTTCTCGTGTAAATGCTTGCTCCACGAGACAAAACCTTATATGGAGCTCTAAACTGAGAGCGACTGATGGTCAATTATTTCTTCAGTTTCCAAATAATTGCTCTAGCAGTTTCCATTTTCTCACAAGGCTTCTTGCTCCTGGTCTTGTAGCCCCTTGCAGACTTGCGCACATCTACAGTTTTGTCTTTGACAGCTCTTTGTGTTTGCCCGTGGTGGTGGTGAGGTTGGAATGGGAGAAATTGATTCTGTGGGCATGTTGGCTTTATACAAGTAAGGATTTGAGATAAGGAGTATCTGTAATTGGTTGATTGATGGTAATCTGTGGGATCCAGAATTCAGGATGACTTTTAGGAGATCAAATATTCATTTCACCGCAGTGACATGACCAACTTATAACCTTGATGTAATGTGTTTTTTAATGGGTTTCTGCTTGATATTTTGTTTCTCTCCATTAAAATGAAACTAAAAGACTGTTCATTTCTGAGCAAAGTGATCAAACTTACAAATTTAGCAGGGGATCAAATAATTATTTTCCCTGTGTGTTCATGTACATGTGCACCCATTTCTTCGCTGTGTTTATTGAAAGTGAAACTCGACTCATTTAACAAACTTCTCTGGCTCGCATTCCTCTCCGCTCAGAGTACACAAACCTGATATTCGCTCTCTGTGTCGCAGTTTATGTTTACTTTTGCTTCTGCATTGAATATTTTTTCTACCGGCCTTGATAAACAGTAGCACTGTTGTATATTGTGTCCCATGGTCAGTGTGTTTTTCTGTCATGACCTGATCCTTGGGAAAATAAAAGGCTAGATCGAGTAACAAGTGACATTTCTGCCATCACATGCAACGCCTTGACCTTTGGAAACTGTGGTTATGTTATTTTATAGAAACAGTATCTTATCTCTGCACACAGCTAGCTCAGACATAAATGCTGGAGCCACAACTTCTTCCTCTGTGTATCAGCAGCTCAAAGCATATTCCAGATATTTCTTTCCCCAGCAGTGATTTCTTATTCCTTCTGAGGGGCTCCTCAGGCGGCATGAGTTTTGTAATTCTCATGGTCTCCTCCCAACCAGTGTAAATGAAGGTAATCAGGTGGCATCCCGATCAGGTGGTTAAATCACCCTGAGCTCTACCCAGCCCCATCCAGAATCCAGAGTACCTCTGTGGTGCCCAATCTAGAACGGGTCCTAGACCAAAAAAGTGGCACCAGTGCAGAACTGTCAGGGCGAAAGAATCACTGATGACAAGGCTGAAAGAGGGGCTACCACAAGAAACTCACCAATGACGTGGCATCACTTTTTGTCTATTTTATTTAAGCCTAAAGAGCTCGTAATGAAGAGTCGGAGATGCCTCACGTTGCATGATAACGCTGTCACTGTGTTTCATTAAGATTCTCTAGTAATGGCAAGGAGTCTTTTTTTCTTGGAGTTGTGGATATTTACTATATTGAATTTGGATATGTTAATGAACTCAAATGAATCATTATCAGCTGTACTTTGGACCTATTTTTCATCAGTTTACTTGGGATTATCTCTCCTGTGACGTTCAGTAATATTTGACCAACCAACAGTAACTCTGTGTGTGCTGAGAAGCAGAAATATTTACTTATGCAGTGTACAGCATAAGGAACTGTCTTTACAGCCTGATACTAAAATGGTCTCTATGGTCTCAATTTCCCTCTTTATAACAACTCATAACTCACTTATTTAAATTCTGCTTAGCTTCACCTCAGTTAACAATGTTCCTGATTTGGACCTCTGGGCCATATTTGTGCTGTTGGAGCCTTCTGAAGCATTTTTAATGCAATAATATGGCTGCTGTGTGGTTAATTGTACTAAAAGGCCATCCAAGAAGATGAGCTCCAGTTTCGGTGAGTAAAACTCATCAGTCCTCAGATAATGTAAATAACAGGTCTGTCCTGGAGAAGCATGGACTCCACCAAGCTGTATACAGCTGATATTCCAACAGCAATAGCTGAAGTTTATCACAAATCTGTTGTTGCAATCAGCCTATTGAATTTTGGGAGAAATGGGCACGTGTAAAGTCCTGAATGTGATCAAATAATCTATGGCAACACGACTTTGATGGAGCGTCTCTAAACTGGTTTTGGAAAGATGACACATTACCTGCTTTTTTCTTTCTAAACTCCACAGAGAAGGTTTTATACCCATTGTGGATGAGATGTAGTTGCTCTGACGGAGTGTGCAATTAATCCTTATATTGTTGTGGATGTATTTATATTCAGAATGTGCTTTTACATGTGTGTCAACTCTGATAAGGACTTGTTCCCCTGCGAGAACTCGTAATTTATTCCAGCCCTGGTGAGATTAAACTAACTCTTTAAAATCACCAGGGGATCACATCTCTGAACCTACCTTTTCCTCTTAAGGTGCTAATTACTCCCCTGTAATGAGAGTAATCAGCACTTGAAGCGATGTTACATGGGGAGTGCTTAGTTTATGATTGCCAGTATCGCCCTATGCATCTTTAAGCTCTCAGTAACAGGCTTAAGAAATGAACTGCTTCACTGGAGCAATCAGATAAGGGGCATTGTATCTTGAATATTGATGACACGCTAATGTGGCATCTGGAAACAGGTCGAACACAGTTATGCACAGGATAAAGGTGCAGAAACCTTTTCATCTCTGCAGAAATGACATCTTTATAAATTTTAGCTGCAGTGCAGTATATGCAGTAAATGTTTTTTATGAGCCACATATATGACTCCAGTTTGACCAAAAACCAGAGGTGGGAGAGATTTTATTCTCTGAAGTCTTAGAACTTGACCACTGTTGTGATTTCTTTTACAATTAGAAAATAAAATGAAGCTAAATTATTTTAACTGCTTAAAAGAACAATGAAGAAGGAAAATCAACAACTATCAAAGCATATATATAGATTAGAGTATATTCATTTTGTATTGTTCAAGGTGCACAATCTGACACCAGCGTGATGGTGCTGTTTCTCCAGCATCATCACCAAAATTGACCAAAGCCAAGGGTACCAGTTTAAGCAGAGATACCCAGATCTTCCTCTCTCCAGCTCTTTTTGGGGACCTAATAACATTCAAAGCCAGCTGAGAGGCATGATCTCCAATATATCCTGGGTGTCTTCTGCAGTCTCCTTCCAGTTCTGATCAATCCTGATCAGATACCTGAACCATATCAGCTGGCTCGTTTCGGTGTGAAGGGGTTCCCCCCAGATGATAGAGCTCTTCATCCTGTATCTGCCACTTGTATCTTCAGCTTTACAGCCCACCGTTTATGATCATAGTTGAGGGTAGAAATGTTGACTGACAGGTAAATCTACAGCTTCACCTCTTCCTACACCACACTGAAAATCATTGTAGGTGTTGCACTAGTCCTTCTGTCAATCTCCCGCTCTACCCAGAGATATTCGAGGCTGCAAATCATCCCCCAACCTGAAGCTTTTTCTAGCTTTTCCAGTTCAAAATCAACTTTTTCTTCAGTAAGAAACCGAATGAAATGCAGATTAAAATGCCATAAACAACTGACTCTTGTGAATAAAACAGCTGGATGAGCTGATGAATAAACTCTTTAGTTTCAAAGACTTGTTCTATGACCTTATATGAAAACCGCAATACAAATGTAAGTTCACTGATCTCTCCTGTTTGCTGACCATGCTTGGTTGAAAGTGCCATGTCTGACCTATTCACCCACCACAAACTGCACTGATTGCTCTTTATGTTTCTGCACCTGACTGCCAGTATCTTTGTGGTCTGTCAAATACAGGCCATTTACCAATGGATTTTTAACCCAGTTGGTAAGGTTTCATTATTGTGAAACAAGCATAGTGGAGCTTTGTTGAGCCCATCTTCTGTTTGTTCATGTTTGTTGTGGGTCTTTGAGATGCCTCAAGGACAGAACAGCTTCTCATTATTAGTGTGAAAGCAAACTGTGTTTCATTATCAGGGTATATGAAACTCTATGAGATTTGGACTTCTGAATGGAATGACCATACCTGCTGTAATGTGTCCACCTGTTCGCCACTGGAGGTTAACTGTTAGGTTTTTGAGTATTTAGCCATCTTCAAACATTTTTTCTTTGGTCTTTACACACCTGTGAAGTTTTGTGAGTACAGACTGCAGAATTGTGGTGCTTCCGCTTTTACAGAACTTGTTCACGGACAGAAAATCTTTAAACCTCCTTTGTGGTCATTCCTGCTATAGAAAGTTTCTCAAGCACCAGGTTTTCCCATTATGACCTACAGACACAGACTCAAAAAAAGAAATAAAACAAAAATGCGCCATTCTGTTCATCAAGGTAGTTAAAAAGAAGCTCCAAGTAATCACCCTCTTTCAAGAGCTGACATAAGACTGGGAATTGAAACCCAGTGGGTACAACAATCGCCGCTCAGTATAAACAGATGAATGTGAACACAGTGATTACACGGCGGTTGTCTCCTGTTCAGCAGAAAGACATAACAAACATTTTATGGATGTCACTGCATTTTGATAAATCTTTGTGTGTAACTGAGTCACCCTGCTGCAGAGACAAAGAACAATTCGGCGTGATCGTGAGCTGGCACTGATAAAATCAGCACTGCACCATGCTGTACTGTAAAGCTAAACACACCAGTGATGAACCGAGCAGCAACCTGGAGAGTGGGAAAATGAAGTCCCAAATCCCGCAGTTCCTCGAATGTCCACTAGAGGCTTCAAAAGTGAGTCAGTCTCCAAATACTACCATGTTAAAATGTCCAACTTTACAGTAGAAATGAACATGTTTACAGCTAAAAAAAAAACCCAAATCTGTTTCTAACTTACTGTTTAAATTCTATTAAAGCTTAAAGTTGGCATTATTAGGGGTGTGGCCTATTTGACTGACAGATGAATGGGGACATAGGCGGCTGTAGGTAGCTAGCTGTCTGCTAGGACTCACATCAGATAACTGAAGTCACGTATTTCCAAATTGTTTGTGCTGTTGGAGCCTTTTGGAGGATTTTTAAAACAATTACACGACCAGCAAAATTCAATTCAGTTTTATTTCTTTGGCATCAAATCGTGACCATAGTCACCTCAAAGCATTTTATATTAAAATTACATATAATTTAGCCTGTTTATTCAACACCTTGTATGAGAGTAAACATTTGATTTTACATTTGATTCTGGTTTTAACAGGGAGCCAATGAAGAGAGGCCAATATGGGAGAATTATGGTCTGTATTTCTAGTCCCTGTGAGTACTCCTGCTGCAGCAATGAAGTGTTTTTTTGTGAGTTTGAATAGTTTTTACATATTCATTTAATATGCACATTGAAAGACATATCCTGCTAAAAAACAAAGTCCAAGATTCCACACAGTGTTTCTGGAAGCCGAGGTTATGCCATCTATAGTCAGTATCTGGTTAGTTACCATTTTTCCAAGATTTTTAGGCTGCAGGACAATAACCACAGTTTTATTTGAATTTAGGAGGAAACTGGAGGCCATCCAGGTCTTCATGTCTTCAAGACATTCTTACAGTTAAAGTAGTTGATTTCAATCATTTGACTTCGTGTGTCAATAAAGCAGGGTATCATCTGCATGGCAGTGAAGTGATGCAGTGTTGTCTAATAATATTCCCTCAGGAAATTATGTTTCATAGTTTCATTGTGTGAAATTCTAGGATTCTATGTGGATGATACTGTATTCAGCAGCTATCTGTGTCCGTCCATTGCATTCATACAGTTTGTGGATGCCTATTGCTAACCTTTTGCACTTTCTGATTATGAGTGAAGTTTATCTTTAGCAGGAGACACCAAATTATGAGACACATTCATAAAATCATGTGAATTCTACTCTGCCATCCAGTTCAACCACCACTTAACAAGTAAACTCATCTCTTTGCACTAGATTTTGCATTGAAAATCAAGTACTTTATAATATTACCCTGTGAAACCAAACAATTCTCTTTAATCATGCACCTGGTAATTTGATTTATTTCTGTATAATTCTACTGAATTTAATTCTTTGATGTGGAGCCATTTATCAACAACAGCTTCTCTCTGACTGTTAAGTGCTGACCATCATAGTAACTGCACAAATGTGACCTTGTGGAACCACATTGACAGTTTCCAGCACATGGGTACAGTAATTAAAGATCTGATCTGCACTGTTTCCTCACTACATGTTCATTCTGGCCCAAATGACTGGGTGTTGCCTGATGTCAAATTAAGACATGAGTTTCTCCTTGTGTCATGTTTAGTCTTCTTGTTTGACTGAGTAGGAGTAATCAGTGTTTGACTGTCTTTAGAAATGAACCGAATAGATGGCGTCATGCATCCTCCCCAACATCCAAAGCTGTTTTTGCAGGCTTGCTGATTAATTTGGACTCATGAACATCCTGAAGTTAAGATTTTACAAATTACCTGATTATTTCAGGCAATTTACTATCTCACTAAACAAAGAAAAAGTGTTTGCATGATTTTTGCTGAGCAACAATCAGTCTGCATTGTTCCTGCCTGATGTCTTGGGACAGCAGCCCTCCTGTCTATGTTCAACTCAGTGCTCACAAAATGCCCGGTGACCTTTTTCCCCCAAGCTGCCAGGGGGAATCTTGAATGGGGTGGGGGACACGATGGGTTGGATGTATGGATGGAGCATGGGAGGGAGGATTAAGCCAAGTTCCTTCTCTTTTCTCTAAATATTTATGTCAGGGACAGTTTGGCCTTGACATAAACCCACACGTGAAATAATTAACATGTTAGTCTCCAGGTACCTGCTTGGTACAGAGAGCTTCTTGATCACCTTTGACCCCCTTTCAGTAACACAACTTCAATCAGGAGATCATTCATTTATATCTGGCACATTTCCATTGGGTGTTCTTTAATTTGTAATGATTCCATTCATTGTGATTTTTCACTACAATAAGTCTAACAGAGCAAACATATCCATTGCTATTGGTTATATATATATTTTAGAGGTGAATCTGTGGAGGATTTACAGCTGCAAAGACTTCTCCTCCTCAGAACAGAAAACTTTATGAGGACCTTTTAATTATTTTGTGTTGCATTGTTTCTACCGAAGGTGCAACATAAAGTAAAACTTCAGGGTTGTGTTTGAAGTATTGGACAATGTTGATTGAGATTGATTGTTCACTTTAAAAATATATATTCCTCAACATAAGAGAGCTCCCATTAATCCCTCGAATCCCCCAGAAATGGACAAACTTTCTACTGATTGGTCAATTTTGACTGACCATGCAGAGATAGTTGGCAGTATTACTTATTTGTTAGTGAAAATTTGACATCTGAAATATGGGACAACGCTAACTCACTGAACAACCAAACTTCTTTGTATCTTTAAATCCACACAATAATCAAGGAAGTTGAACCAAAGGGAGCTGTAGCCCTGTCAGATACAAATACTCAGGCAGATACTTGATCTAGTGGAATATTTGTACACAGAAAGGTAAGCACTGTAAAAGAAAATGGCTCAGAAAAGTAAAATAATTTAACGAAGAGTGACAAATCAAAGCAAAAACCGCTGTTTGGTGCCTCTCTATATACTTTATGGGGGTTTTTCATTGGCTCAGTTGGGTCTGTTTGTCCCATTAGAAGGGTGGAGGTGGGTGGATCACTGTATACAAAAGACACAATGACTCACTGAATTATTCGTGAAGGTCACGGCATAAAGTTGGTAAGTTGTCAGACCTCAACACAACTGAACACCTATTGGAGATTTAGGACAGATGTGCTCGCCACCATGAGGGGAATATCTTTGGGAAGAATGGGGCTCATCCGTTCAGTAGAGTTCAGAGATTTGGACTCTAGGTGCTGAAGAAGTTCAACACGTTCCAAATACACTTTCTTTTGGTTTTTCTATCTTTGTCGACTGCGTAATTCAACTTTAAAACTTGTTAGCATGTAGGCTGCCAGCTTGGTTTCTTGCTGTAAAGGAGATGTTGTTATTGTTATTGTCAGTTACTGTTTCAGATTTATATATTTTTTGAGTGAATCAGCATTAAAGCTGCATCTTGAGATCATCTTCTGTCCCTCTTGCATTCAGGTCCACCTCCTGCCAACCAAACAGTCACCACATGATTGACACAATTTCCTGAATAATCAGGCTCCATCATATCTTAAAGTCATTATAGTACAATATTATCCCAGCAGAGCGCTTCACTCTCAGTCTACAGGTTTACTTGTGGTTCGTGGAGTTTCTAAAAGTAGAATGGTGGGCAGGGCCTTCAGATATTAGGTCTATCTACTCTGGGACCAGCTCCAAGTTTGGGTTTGGGAGACAGACGGTCTTGTTTAAACTGTCAGGTTTACAACAACTTTAGAAAATATTAAAGACTGTTTCTGGGTATCGCGTTTAATGTTAACATTTTAACATGCTAACATCATGTTTTCCTTCATAAATTACAGAAAAAAAACACAAAAATTGTGAATTGTCCACTTTAACTAGAAGTTGTTTTTACTTCACCCAACTGATGCTATTTCATGTTCTCCTGAAACTCCTCCTTTCCCCATTTTTCTAAATCTGTAGGTAACACTTCGGAAAATCCTTACTCCTCATTTTTAATTCTGGGCTACGAGTGTTTTCAGCAAATTTCGCTTTCCCCTGAGAATTCAAACTCGGGGAAATTCATTAATTACACGATGCCTCGTTGTATAGAACTTGCCCTGCTCAAACAGAACATAATATTTACTGTGAAATCCCACTGGGACTAATGAAGTAAAACCTGGAACTTGCACAAATCTAAACACACTACCATACGCCTGGTTCTGTTTCCCATGAATAAATTGCGAGGCAGGGAGGAAGAAGCCGAGCGGTCAGCGTGTTTGAACGAGGGGGTGCTCATGCTTTATCTGCTCGCCACATCTGTTACGAGGGGATCCAGGATCCTGGCTCTCGACGCTCTGCTGACACGTACTGTCTGCACCGGCCGCTGACTGACAGCCGGCCTGTGAGGTGCAGAGAGACGGGGATATAACAGAAAACATGTTAAAAGCTCAGATAGATTACAAGATAAGAAAACAGCTACATTGGAGCAATTCTCTCACTGCTGGATTTCTTCCCCTCGTCAGTTTGGCAGCTGCTCTTTGGAAACAGTTCTTGTTATTTCTTCTCTGGTTTGATTCCTCTTTCACCGCCTCCACTCTGTGCTTAGATCTGGCACACAATAAGAGGACTTCTTTCTTAAGTCACCCTGAAGTGATAACTATCAACTTTATTAGCATGTCATTTGTGATTTTGCTCAGCTTTGCAGGATGATGATGAGTTGTAATTCTAGTACACAGTTTCCTATCATGGGTTTGCGCAGCACAAAGGAATGCTGGTGCAGAATAACACGTCCATTGTTTTATAGATGAGTTGATGATAAGAGGAACTGCTGAGAATTCATTTGGCTTGTAATTTTATCCTCCTACAGTATCACACTTGCTTTGGTCGTCTAATGTTGTGTAAAAGAGCTGCTCATCATCTGGAGTTAGAGAACAATTACTTGGTAATATTTATGGCAGAATGCTCAAATGCAAAGTAAGAAACTCGAGACCTTAAATTAGCTGAGCTGGAACGCTTCGTTAAGCTGTCGTTCAAGTCATACCTCAACCTCTGAGCTGGGGCTGTGGTTCAAACTCCAGTTTTACTTGGAACCTGGGACAGCCAGTGATTGGATCCTGAACAGGAAGTAAACTCTGATGTTAATTCATTAACCCAACAATCCTTAAACATCAAGTCTGTATGTTTTTATGTGCCGCACTGATATTTTAATTATAAAAATGTTTCCTGCCATTTATATAAGTCTACATCTCCTCAAAATCTTCATACTTTTTACAGGCGCTGGTCGTTTGATGTGGTGAGGATAATGGAAATGTTGTGTGTTTTTCACCACAAACTTTGGTTTTTATTGTACTTTGATGCCAGTTAGTCCATAATGAGACAATCTCAGTGAGCACTTAGAATTCTCAGATATTTCTGTATTCTAAATATTTTCTGTTTCTGCCAAAAATATCTGAAATCTTCCACATCTGTAAACCAGATGTTTGTTTAGGTTTGGTTTGAAACTAAAGCACAGAAGTAAAAAATGATGAAAAAACAGCCTGACTGTGAGGAAATTTATTGGAAGCTATTGTTAATCAAAGAGTCACCAGTTCATCTACATTTAGCTTCTTTTTGCAAAAAAAAAGAAAAAAAAGGATAAAAACCATAATTACTGACATTAAAATGTTCTATAATATCAGATAAAAGACTACGAAAAAAATAATTCTTGTATAAAATGTAATGTGGTCAAATATAACAGTACTGCTGAAACGGTTTGGTTGTTAGACAGTGCAGATTTTACTGGATTAGCATGCTTTAGCCAGTGTTTTAGGAGAGTTTACACCCCTGTCTTTAAAATATCTAGGAGAGCAGCACCATACTAGCATTTTAATTACAATATTAAATGTTTTAAACTTTTTAGGACCTATTTTAAAACTATGAACTGCGTCAACAGTGATTTTCCAGGGTTTAACTTCAGCTTTAAGGCTACATCAAACCTGAAGCAACCATGTTCAGACAAGCTAATGCTAGCTAAGTTAACAAACTGTATCGCAGCATCACGCAGTGTAACATCCAAATAAAATCCTCATATTTCACTATAGAACCCTCAAAACATATTGGCATTAGAAATGCTCTAACAGCAAAAATTCAGCCCACAGATCAGAGTTCAGGGAGTTAGCTTAGGTGAAGCCTAGCAGACAGTTAGCATCTATAGCTACCTGTTTTGCCATCCAGCTGTATGTCAAAGAGGCCGTGTCCCTAATAGATTTTAAGCCTTACTGCAATTCAGTCAGAAAGGTTTTATAGCTGCAAATAAGCTATAGAGGCCAAACCTGCTTTCTTTATAGCAGGCCGTAAACATGCGCCTCAGGTGGACATTAGAGGAAGTGAAGCTTTTGGCATCCGTTTTCTGCTTGATTTAACCCCCTAATATAATCTAATGCAGTCGTGGCTCAAGACAGTGCAGAACACACTGAGTAAAGACTTTTCCAAAAGCTCCACAGAAGTTAAAGGCTGTTCACACTCTCCTTTCAGGTCAGACCTCGCAGTTTTTCTTTTTTCACCTTTTAATAAATTAAATCTGAAACTATGTTACAATCCATCTTTAGCCCACACGTGTGCCTTTCTTTCCTCTTCTCCCACCTTAAAACCTCTTTATTTCTTATGTAAAGCACTTTGATGGAATACTTTCTACTCAGGCAGTGAAAGTGTGAAAAAAGATGGAGGACAAAGGCCTTTTGGGCGCGGGGGATGAATGGAGGAACCATTTTAGCTGCACTTCCGATGGATGAATGCTTGAGCATGGGGGGTAGAGCCGCGGTTTGGCACCAACCTGCTGCTGTGTCCGTTCTTCTTTTCTTCTCGCGTCTCCTAATACTTGAGAATAATGGCGGTGGAGTATTTAAGTTCAAGGTGTGAACTAAATGCACAAGAAAGTAAGAGCGCTCTGTGATTTATTCATCAATTTTTGACACTTTTCCCCACAGGTGAAGCCCTAATGCATGCATATGCACCGCACATTTACAATAAATGGCACTCCGAGTGCGGCTGCTTTTCCTCACAGGTGGAGCTTTTTTAGCCAGCATGCGCAAGTTAGAGCCAAGATGGACAGAGGTAATCATCACCTACAGGGGAGGCTCTTTGGACATGAACTTCCTTTCTGAGTTGTTTTTTCCCACCTTTTCTTCTTTTTTCCACTCTAAAATGAAAGTCGGAAATAGTGCAGCACAACGTCTTATGACGTCTCCTTTTTTGCACTGAGGTGTGGTCCCATAGTTTCCCTAAAAAAAGACAGACATGGTTTATTTGCAGCGATCAAGGAGGAAGTAAAGTTTTTGTTAGTTAGGTCAGGATGCGGCCTAAAGATTTTTTTTGGATGCTGGATGAATCAAGAATTAGTTTCCTTTATGTGTTTACTTCTACATTTCTTTGTTTTGTGTTGTTGAGTTAGAATAAAGACGTATTTAGAAATCAGTTTAGGGACCTGAGCCTTTCAGTTTGCATATTCTCGTGGCTTTTCATTGAAGTCATTCAGTCAATGCACAGAAGGAAGTTTCCACACAAAATATGTGATAATGTTTACTGATTCATCACAGCGGAGGATGAACAGCCCTCGGAGTCATTGTGACCTTATCTGGTGACCTTATCAGCGCCTCGCCCTGACTGAACGCTTCAGTCAAAACTCTCTCTCAGCTCCACATGGGCGGTTCCTCTATCTTTTAAATGTGTATTTGTTTGAGGTATGACGCTTAATCTGAGGGCTGACTCATACCCGGCGTACATTTCTTCTTTTTCTTTCTGTTATGATTCAGCTAGTTCGTCAGCCAAACTTTTGAGAAGCAATAGAGTCATAACAAAGTCAAAGAAAATGAGTAAATCCATGATATAATATGCTTTTCACATATTTTATAACATAAACAATGATCTGCTTAAAACTGACTTAGATAATCTACATCATTCCCACACATTCCAAAATCAACATGTAATGTGCGGAAACCTGAAAGTCTGGACTTTTCCAAGCTTCACTGTGAAGCTGTTTAAATTATCATGTGGCTAACGTATCTCTACTGTACATAAAATAAAAAAAGAGGGAACAATATGGTTCAGTTTAACCAATTTTTTTTTCATTTAACCTTTATTTATAAAAGTAGTCTGCCTTAAACTCAAAGTCTCAAATATCAAATTTCATTAATAATCATATTGTCACAGAACACTGAGTGTTCAGGTAACAGGACCCCAAAAGCAGACTCAGCACACCGCAGCTCAGAACTATGTACAAGTTTTATTTAACTGAGGAATCTTTTAACAAAGCTAAGGAAACAAAAAACTAAGGCTCATGCCACGGGGTGGAAACGAGGAGTGTGGAGCCCAGGAGCGCCGTAATCGGGACCGTGGGGAAACTGCAACAGAAAGGGGAGACACAGTTAACAGCACGCAGGTTGTCAAGAAATGAACAGCTAGAGTTCATAAGTTGCTGAGACTTATAGGTAGAGCAGGACCGTGGAGCTTGGAGCGGAGAGGTGCCCGTGAAGGGAATCCTAGGGAGGGAGGGAGGCAGTCGGACAGGCAAGCCACAGGCTTCCACGACGAATGCTGGTCACACTGGGAGGAGACTTACGGACTGGCGAGGAGAAGCCGTCAGAGCTGGCTGAAGTAGTCCTCCGGTGATTGCCTCAGATGAGACGCAGGTGGTTTGGAGGCGGCCCAGCCCGAGGGTATGGCCACCACAGCCTCCCACGGCTCCCTGGATGCCGAGCCACGGGCCGTGACACATATTTTGTGTATGCTTGACACAATCTGATTTATATAATGTACAAGCAAATTTCATTCAACTGGATTCCATTGAAATTAATATTTTACAATGTGCTTCTCTAAAAACAAAAACGGAAAATTTTTATGCAATCATTTACTTAATGTCAGACAGTATTTTCACGGACCAAACTTTAAGGTGTCGCAGATAAATACAACCAAATAAAATGATATGACCAAGACAAAAACTGTGGTATTTTGTAAATATAATAATAAATGCGAATTCACTGTGTAATTGTGGAACTTTATTAGGAGCGTCCTCCTGAAATGTGCCAAAGACAATGAGAGTAACGTTCTCCTTTCTGGCCCTTAATGCTTTCTGGTCACTATGGTAACACATAAATGTTTCTTTCTTTCCAGTACCGGTCCACAGCACGGGGTTTGGGGACCGCTGCCATACAGGACATCAGGGCATTTCTGTTCCTCCATATCTTTGGTCTTTTCCTGTTAAATGGGATTTCTTCCTTCCTACCATCGCTGCTCATAGGGGATAATCTAATTGTTGGGGTTTTCTCTGCCTAAACCAAAGCACCTTGAACT
Organism: Pundamilia nyererei; assembly: GCF_000239375.1. Classification (NCBI taxonomy): domain Eukaryota; kingdom Metazoa; phylum Chordata; class Actinopteri; order Cichliformes; family Cichlidae; genus Pundamilia; species Pundamilia nyererei. The sequence continues at coordinate 710,990 of NW_005187541.1, read as the reverse complement.
CACGGCATTTTGAATTTGTGCAAATATAAATAAAATTGACTTTCTGGAAATACAGGATTAAAAAATACCTGAGACAATCCCACTTCAAACGGTCTAAACTGACTCAAATCTTTCCACATGGGCGTTTTCATTTCTTTTGTGTAAAGAAACTAATGAGTTTCATAAGGAGGTCCAGGGTTCATAAAGAGCTGCTCTGTTGCAGCTGATGTTGTGTCCAGAGATGTTTATTATTCTTGCTGATGTGACGTTGGTGACGATGACTGTCCAATATGTGGGTGAAACACCACAGCAGTTTTGTTTCTCTCTGTTTGGGTCATGCATAATGCATACACTGCTGTATTCTGTCTCTGTTGTGATTTTAAAAGTCTCATATCATGTCTTTTTGTTGTTCTCTTGAAATTTGTATTGTAATGTATACAGGATACATCTGGCGGTGTTTCCATCCTTTCAAAAGGCTTCGTTCCAGCTGTGCACAGCAAAACACAGTGAATGCTTCAAACTTTAACTGAAAAGCATAAAATTACATTTTGTAAACTTTCACTGCTAATGTAGAATTAATTCTTCTTATTCCTCACTTTCAGGATTTGTCTGTTTCTGTCGGGTGTAATTGACCCCCCCGAAATCCTTCACAGGATGTCGGTTTTTCAGCCTCTGGGCTGGGCTTACGCTGAGAAAAGCTTCAGCTTATTAAAGACAATGTGGATCTTGTTAGAAAATCTGCTGTGAAGTCTTCTTTCCATGAGCACTCTGAGGGATGACGGAGACATGGGAATGAGAGAAAACACAGTGACGCACCCACAGTAAGTGGACAAGTAGAGGTTGCTGGTGTGGCTCAAGGACACTGACAGGGAAATGAGTGCTGCGGGGAAGAAAGCATCTCACTGGAAAGTTTTATTGTTTTTATAGACAGAATTTCCTCAACTTGCTTCATTATGACAGTTCAAACCACTGTTGACTGTAAAAGCTCTCTTCTGACTGAAGGTGTGCCTCTAGGTTCTATACTTGGACCACTTTGGTCTCGTACTTGTAGATACTTCATATATCTCGGATATTTGTCATAGAGACAATAAGTTGAATAAAATATTTCTCAAATTTAAAGAAGAAACAGCAACATAAGAATTTGGCATGCAGACGTGTTTGACATTTTTATTTTTAATATTTAGTGTTAAACATCATGTCTTTGAATGCCCTTCCAGCACACAATTATGGAAACACAGAAATATGAAAACATCACTTGAATCACTTTCTGCACCAAACCTCCTCTCTCCTCCCCTCACCGTAACTGCTTGCATCTGAAGATGCACGTATTCCTAATGGGGTGCTGTGTAAAGTAATTCATGCATCTGTGCATGCTTGGTCACAGCTGTGCAGGCTGATCAAAAAACAAACCTGGCTTTTCTCCAGAAACGGCATGTGCCGTTTGTCCTGTCTGACTTCTGCAATGCAGCCAACGAGCTCGGGTCGAGCTTACCCGCCTTCAGGACATGTTGAGAGGGCTTTTTTTGAGCAGCAATGAATCTCATGAAATTTGAATATCCACCACTTTCTCTTTGAGACATCCCAGAGCATGAGTTCAAACCATTGTGTTCATTGGACTGACTGATGACAAAATAGTAACCGAAGTATGATTTTGTTCAAGTACATGTTTTGTAACTGTCTATGTACAAAAAAGGTTACAAATGATATCTCAAGAATGGCTGATACCTGTGAATGTTTTATTCTTGTACTACCTGACATCAGTGCAACATTTGATACAACAGACCATCAAATTCTGGGTTAGGATATCTGGGACAGATCTGCAGTGGTTTAGATCAGACCTGACAAATTCAAATTGCTTTGTAACTTTAGCTCTCTGTATTTGGCACCAAATTGTGGAGTCCCCCAAGGATCCATACTGTGTGCTGCTACTTGGTCAAATTATAAATACACTATATCAAAATTAGTGCTATCAGCGTTAATCTCGTTAAAATGATGTTAACACCATAACCGCATTAACGCGGCAAATCTCCGTTAGCGAGTTAATACAGATCAGCCCATGCGTGGGCTAACAAGCTAACCGCTCAAACACATTGATGCCGTGCAGGTTGCGGTTATGGCGTTAACGTCATTTTAACAAGATTAACGCTGACAGCACTAATAAAAATACAACATTTTATTGCACAGCTATGCTGATGACACACAACTCTATATCACAGTAAAATCAGCACATCCACGTACAAAATCAACAATACAAGCACTTTTGTCTGTGCTGTCTGTGCTTTCTGTCTAACCTTCATACACATTCATACTCTAGTGGATGAGCAACTTGGGGTTAGTATCTTGCCCAATGATATTTAGCATGCAGACTGAAACAGATGAATAGAGTAGAGGACCTTTAATGTTTAGCATATGGACCATATGAATGTTCAGTCTAAAGTCTAGATTGTGGGCAGCTGGAGACCTGCTTGAGTAGTCATTCCTGTTATACTTCTTTGACATCCACTTGAAGTCTGTGCCTTAGCACATACGCAATTGGTGTATTGTAATAATAATTCTGGTCATCAAAAACAGGCAGACACTCAGACACTATCTGTCTAATGATGAAATTTATGTCACTGCTACCTTAAAAGACACCTTAAAGGACTCCCTATTGACATAGCTGAGCTCTGTGGACTGCAGAGATTTGTAGCATCCATGAGGCACCAGTATTCCAAAAGAAAATGAACTTTTATTTTGCAAAGCAAGCCCAAAATAAAAAAAATCCAAATGAGAGAAGAAGCAGTGTCTAATACCATGACACAGGAATAACACAGGACTGCATGTAAGGACCACACACTAGAACCAGAAATACCAACAACAAAAAAGGAGTAGACTACACACAGACTCAGGATAACTGGAACAACAAACAGGTGAAACCAATGAAGCCAATCAGTCAAACAGGAAGTCTAATGAAAATAAACTATCAGAATAAAAGAGGAGGGCAACCAAAGGAGACAAACCCAAACAACAACACTGATAAGGACGAGAACATGAAGCACAAACTGATGAAAAGGATAAACACACAAACAGGGAAGAGAGCGCTATTTCCATTACTCATACCATTACACCATATGAGCCAAAACAAAAGCTGCAGATTACTAAACACAAACTAAAGACTCCATTCCACAAGAACTAAAACTCATGCTATGACACGATAAGTTTTCAGAATCCAGAACAAGAGTCAAAGACCAAAACCAGGAAGCATGATACCAGGTCCTTCTGACTGACTTCAGGGCGAAAAAATGCCATCTCCGTGGGAACAAAGTTTATCAAAGCTGCTCTTTCATCCTCTTCTTTTTTGCCTCTGACTCCATCCTTAGAGTCTCATCTTCTAAAAAAAACTCCTCGTCTCTGTACTCCCGAGTCTGAAGAAGACGTGCAGCCATCAAACTTGTTCCCATGATGGTCCAAGCAGCAGTGGTGCACTGCATTTGGCTGCCAGATTTTCAAATGGAAGAGAATCTCAGTGATTGGGTCTAATTTTAGATGGTGTGAGTGTCAGTAACAAAAATAAGAGATATTTCTTTGAAACAGACGAATGATACATGGGTTTACAATATAGGTGCTGCTTACAGAGGTATGAACTAAAATTAATTAAGCAAAGTAAAAATACTGAAAACAAAACTGTTTTTCCTTTATAGTATAAAAGTATAAAAAACAATGATGAATATCATGAAGTCCCAGCTCTCAGCTCAGTAGACATTTTTAGCATCTTTCAGCACCTTGTTTTAGTTTTCAGGCTCATTTTGTGCCAAAGCAGCTCCAAAAAACCACAACACACCACCAACCCTGCACCGAACAGCTGACTCTCAGCTGGTGATCATATGTAAACAAGATATTATCAGGAACTGGTGAGGATTTCCATATGTTTTCTCTTAACCAGGAAGTCTTACTAAGATCAAATATTTTTTACAAGGGAAACCCGGCTGAGGTAGCAACCAAAACAACTCAATACAGATGTACATGCAACATATATAACACAAAAGTCAACAGACACAATATACAAACTCCCACAACAATAAACACATGCATTTCTCCTTCACCACGGTCCTTATGATGCTTCTGAATTCAGAAATAGAGATAAGCATGTTTAACTTTTTCTGTAAATTATTTCATGTTTAAGGTTCCTAGTAAGAAAAGGCTGTTTTCTGTGAATCTGTGAGAACACAGGGACATGAAAAAAGACTGCATGTTGAGATTCAGCGCCAAGCAAAAAAAAAGTGGTGTTTTATTTATTTTAAAGCTGGTGGTTAATGAGCAGAAAATCAAACTAAAGGTGAACAAACTCCAAAGCTGCACAAATCAACAACACATGGGCAGCAGGAATACAAAAAAGTCCAGAGAGTAAAACAACGTAAACATAGACAAGCTGACCAAGATGAAAACAGGAAGTAAAACCCAAAATGAGACACTGAAAAAACTTCCAAAGTAAAACTCAAAAGCACAGTGATAAAGATAGAGGCAGAGAGAAGGGAAGACGAGCAAAGAAATGAGACAAGAATGCAGTGATTGAAATGGGACCTGAAGCTGATTAAAAACCTAAGATAAAAGACTAAAAAGAAGCTCAAACACAACAAGAACCAATGCAAAATTAGCCGAGTGATAATAAAGCCAAAACAGGAATCACCTTAAAAATACACCCTCCAAAATAAGAGCAAAAGCAGAGCAGTGAACGCAGATCAAGACTCGGTAATAACGACACACATGACTGGAAAAACACGCCTCTCCGAGGCAGAGAAAGGTCGATGTTACAACTTTATAGCTAAAAATATATTCATGCTGTTTCCTGTGAGTGGTCAGTGAAGAGACTGTGTGTTTGCAGACATGGATGGCGTGCACATACAGGGCATAATCACAAGCAATCATGTGCAGTTTTGGCAAACAGATTGATGTGTGTGCATTAATACTACCGTGTGGAAAATTACTACAAAAATGTCCTCAGATGGACTCTTTAATGCAGGTAAAGACGTGAAGGTGCAAACAGCACTTTTCCCCACCCTCAGGTTAAAGCTAATAACCTCCGGGAGACACTCTCACCTGTGCTAACTTTAGCAGAATGTCAGAGACCCCTAAAGAAGACCCAAAGAGACAAAGAGAAACAAACAAGCTGAGGAGAGGCTGACAAGAGTGATAATTACAGCAAAAAAAAAAAAAAAAATGAGGTGGGGGGGGCAGACAGGGTGGGAATCAGATGGATTGAAAGAGGGTTACGAGAGGGTGGAGACAGACGGAGACAGGGTGGAGGGGTGAGGGTGGTGGAGAGTGGGGCACGGAGGGATGGATGGGAAGATGAAAGATTAAGTAGCATGGAGGAATTTTAAGTGTAGCTTAAGCGTGTGTACAGAAGTGGGGATTTATGGGTAGCGCACGCTCACGGCAAAATAGCTCCAGAATTATTAAACGACTTCAATTAAAGTAATATAAGGGCAGAGAGGGAGCGCGGGAGGGTGAGGGTGAGGGGGGACTCCTCATAGACCCCCATCAAGTTAGATTTATGAATACCCTCCTTTCTTCTTCTCTTCCTCCTGCAGTGCGTTCGTCACGCTCACCCTCCTCCTCCTCCTCCTCCTCCTGCCTGCAGTTTACATCCTCACTCTATTTTTTTTGTTTTTCTTCCTCTCTCAGATTTTATTTTAATTCAGTGTGACGGGAACTAATTTTTCTGTGTTATATTGTTGCTTTACAGGAGTGAAATATGGATGCACTTAAACAGTGTCTTCACGGAGGCTGATAAGTGTCATGGGAGGAGAAAGTGTGCGCGCATAGTTCATTAGTTACTGCTTTTTCACTTAATCGTTTCTGCATTCAAATTACCAGAGAGCGTGATGTCGGGACGGCTTTCATATTTCAACACAACACTTTCACTCAACAGAAAATAAAGAAAAGTTATATCAATCTTTACTGCTTCAGCTGCTTGTTTGCAGGGGTGGAGTGTTTTTAATGCAGTTATATGGACACTAATACGTGTGGAGTCAGTGTCTGTGTGTGGGTGATGCACCAATACACTTATGTCCAACCACTTTTTTCTGTGGTTTGGTTTCCTTTCAAACAAATTAATGAGTTCAGATTTTTGTTTTTGTTTTGTATTCAGTTTAGCTTCACAGACTTTCCAGGGTTGATTTTCTTGTTTCAGTTTAGTTGTTTTACCCCCTCAGAGGTAAAAAAGCTGATGGCCAGGCAGCGACATGGACACCTAAGCTTGTAAATGAGGTCAAGGTCAACTCGAGAATGGGCCTGTGTACGATTTTCATTTTTTATTGTGTGAAAATGTTTAGTTTTAGATTAGTTTTTATTAGTTTAAGTGTTAGTTTTAGTCATTTTTAAAGATTATTGTAGAGAGGGTGCATGTCAGAGACCAGATTTGGGCTGTTACAATAAAAACACAAAACCTTTTGACAGCAACTGACTCACAGTCTTGTAGACAGAGTCTCAATAGGCATAAAAAAAAAACCCTGAAACTGAGGATCTTTCCTCTATTTTTATTTTATTTCACGAAAGTTCAGAAAATAACTTCTATTGGTTTTAATTGTTCCAAAAATCTAGTCTTTAATTTATTTTACTAAAATGTTTTTTCACATCTGGTTTTAGTTTTCAGTTTAGTTTTGGTAACTAAAATAACCTCGGACAGCTTATTGGTCAAATGCGTCTGTGGCGGGAGCAACAAAAGTAAACACAGGAGGAAGGTGTTGTGTTCCAGCCTGGTGGACACTTGCTGACCATCTGTGCAGATCAGTGGTGAATGTAAAGCACACCTGGCTACAGGAGGGTGTTTAGGTCAGACTTGCAGCTCACACATGGCAGTTGGATCAGGTCATGTTCACACTATTAACGAGGGTTTTGAATATTGGAATATGATTGGTGGTCTTGTCACCACTGAAGACCAACACTATGGAGAAAAGGTGTGTCCAGTCCAATTGTATTGCTTCAGTAATTCAAATCCACTTAAATAAATAAATAAAACTAAAAACCTGGCACTCTTTGCTGACTCCACTTTGGCAGTTCCTGTCCTCAACATTGTTCTCTAATCGCCCGACTGCCAAATTCCACCGTCGGTTATTACACCGCACTCAGAGCAACGAGTTCAGCAAGCAGCGACAAGCGATGTGGCGAGTGATGTGCAGACTTTGTGCCCTGGGTTATGTCTCTCAGGCTGGATACACCCCTTCTTAAAGATGTTCAAAATTCCCTCTAGGCATCTTCATACAATTCAAAAGCACTCTGATCTTTTCTGATCTTTTTGACACAAATGATCTCTCAGATTCATTATCTGGTGAGTAATTCTTTAGGAAAACAAAACTGCAGCTCCTTCCTGAGAGAGAAAAAAACTCAGCTGTATGAAGAAGCACTTACGTTTTAGCCAAATGGAAGATTTATCAGTGATAGTGTCAGGTTTGTACAATGCGGGAGTTAAAAAAAATACCTGCAGAATAAGAGCACGACTGCTTCATTTTAGGCTAATTAGTCAACATAATTTGCTTTGACTGCTTGCTCTGTAATAAAACATTAAACGCTGCTTTTCTGGGACACTTTTGGAGCCAGCGGCTCACGATTGGAGGTCATTAAAAGACATTCATCCCAATTTGTGTGCAGGATTTATTCACTCAGGAGCACAAATTTGGTCATTTGTTAATTGGTCAGGAGTACAAAGTGAGTCTAATTAAGTAACTGTAGATTTTGCAAAGATGAAAGAAGCCTGAAATCTCTGAATCTTATAAAAAACACTAACCCCAACGCTTTCAATAAAACTGGCTGGATTCCTTGCAACAAGTCAAGGGTGAAGAGTCTGGTTCGAACACTGCTCCCCGCAGACCGCCCTTCCCTTGTTCTTCTTTTTTCCAGCCAGACATCTGTATCCTTAACGCTGTAAAAGTGTCATGAAAGGCGATATGATCATGAATACTCCCAGCGGGACTCTAAAGAGCCGCGTTTTTAGACCATGGGATTTGTACCGTGTCACCGGCTCTCCGAGTGCCTGACACAGGCCATCCTGGTCGAGTCCGTATAATTGCAAGTTAGATCTGGATAAAGCTTTCATTTATGCACTTTCCCCCCAAGCCTCAACAACCACTGAGCAGTTTTCTTTTTATGTATGCATATGTAATTTGTTTGCCTTTGCCAGGGTTATACCAACAGGCAACACTGCTGTGTTTATGGGCCGGTTTAAGGGCCGTCATTTGGAGGTTATGGGCAAAGGTTACGAGCGTGGGCCTCCAGCCAGCTGGGCCGAGCGTGTTTGACTGTAATCGCTGTGGACTCCTCGTAAATCCAAATGCATTTGGGAAGAATTGAGGCAGGCCCGGAGTGGACAGGAGGTAGTGACAGACAGCAGGCCAGAAATATGTAGCTGAAGGCAAAAAATAGATTGATTTTGCTCTTAGTTGGCATATTTTTTGCATGTTCGCTGGAATGTTGACAGCTATGAAAAATATGGACATTGCAGTTTCTGTGTGTTCAGCTTAATGTATTTGCATGATTAATTAATTGTCCTAATCCCCGATTCGGGCCTGTCTATATGTGAGCACGTCGCGCTCTCACTTTGTACCAACTGGCATGTGATGGACTCAGATCCTCCCAGACTTCCTGTCAGACTGTTACCAGCCAATCGAGGCATCTGCCAATTGCTTGTCCAATCCGACCGACAGTAGCGCGGGCCAGCGTAGGAACAATGCTGGCCAGCGGATCAAAGTCCCCTTGGGGAAATGCCACCGAGGCTAATTGGTATCGTCAGAGTCGAGGTCCCAGCTGGGATCAAACGGGGCAGACGGCAGAGGCCCGATAACCGAGATAAAGCAGCCGAGTGTGGGGCAGGCGTGTGAAACATAATGATATGGCATTTAGAGATTCAATTTCTCTATATTGGCATGAATAACAGCCGTGAAAAAGTGGTATGGGCTAATCTATTGCTGATAATTTCCGATTTATATCTGCTGGGATATTACTGTCACGGCTGATTACCGCTGAATGAAGTGACTGACAAGAACACGCAGAGCAAAGGATTCGTTCGACTGGTGCACAGGCTTGAGGTTCAACTCCAACTCCAAGATCTACGATCTCATTTTGTGGAATTTATTATGTACTCATTTCTTTTCTTTTTTTATTGAACATTTAAGTGGATTTTTGTTTTTCACTCCTGATATCTGGATGACCCGTTTAACTGTGAAGCTAAAGAGTTCCTGTTGATGGTTCCTGATGGGCAGAGACAAACGGCATTATATGACAAGAAGAAGACGCTAAACATGGATCAAACTTCATCCAAGAGAAAGTCCACACTGAAATCAGCACAGAGTGATTCTTCCCCGAAATGATCAGGGCTCACGCACTATGAATCTGGCCGTGTTACAAGACATTCAGAAAAGCTGGAGGTAAAAAGCACTGAAGACCATTTAGAAGATAAGAGCCAGGACCCAGAAACAGGTTTAAAGCTTCACTTTTCTGACCCTAAAGATAAATCCATCTTTTCTACTGTCTACACCCAGAACATGCAGGTCTTTTTTTCTGTGCCACTGAAATGGATGAACTCCTGTAACTTCAATGTCTAAAATACAAGAAAAGCTAAAAAATCAACCCTAAATTTCCCTAAAAAGTAACACCAAATCACATGACCAGATGGGAAAAAATAAATTAAAGAAATGAATTTCACACATTTAGGTCATCTTTGAACGTCGCTTTCTTATAACATTTTTTCACACATGTGACATCGCTGCTGCACAAACACAGAGCGACAGGCCGACGTTGAAGTCCTCCATGGTTCTCACCACACACAGTCTGCTGGATTTCTCGAGGCCTCTGGATTACCACACAAACTGACGGCACTTTTAAGATTTCCCAGTCCTCCTGAGGACACTTATGTGAAAACTACATTCTGATTATTTGGTTTCAAATAAACTGTGGTGGTGTCCCAGAATGTAATCCCGGATCTAACTGTAAATGTGAGTGTGAGCCGAGTCCGTCTGCCCTGCCTCGCTCACACTGAAGCTGCATGTTTGACTTTGTCAGCCTGCAGTTTTGTGCTGTGATTAATGTTTGTTTTCTGGCTCCTAAAAAAAAATCACAGTACTTCTTTTGTCTTTTGACTAAACCCTTATTTGTGCTTCTTTATGTGATGTTATAAATTATAATTCAGCCGCTGTCAGTTCAGGTTGACTTAAGATTTAAAGGTCACATGTGCAAGTTACAAATAGATTTATTAGATCCTACTAGCCCAGGGTTTTAATGCTCAGCATGTTTTATGAACGGAACATAAGCACCACAGACTGAAATATGAATGAATGTTCTGCAGGTTAAAGGCACTGATCGTGTAAGTCAGTTAGCATGTTTGCACTCCCGGATCCAAACAGATTTTTGGTTAAAATCCTGAAATAAAGTTTTGAGCTTTCGACATGTTTAATCCGTCAGTGCATTTATTCTTATCTTCTTATTTAACCAGGAAGTTCCTTAAGATTAAAACCTCTTTTTCATGGGAGGTTTGGCCAAGAAGGTGCACCCTTTGTGAAATTACAAAAATGAAGTCAAAAAGTGAGACAACACAAATGAATGTAAATAACCTTCTGTTAGCAAGCTTCACGTGGGCTTGCTAACAGAAGGTTGGGGCCTAGAGACCAGTCAGCGATCCCCGGCTGAAGGTCACCATGTGAAACTGGTAGTTGAGAAGCTGCTGCACTAAAAACGTCCAACTTGGCATCTTTTGTGCAAACTGCAGGTGACTGGTGCAATCTGATAGCAACCAAAACAATCATGAGGAGATACCCTACAGCTCTTTATCACCAATTTTACTTTGCATCGGCCAGCAGCCACTCACCAACCAGTTGGAAAACACACATTTTTCCTGGAAGTTGCTGAACAGTCTCTAGGTCTGTGTGAATGACATATCACTCGTTCCTGTTCCTGTCACCTGTTTCTTTCTGACTGTTTGCTTCAAGAATATGAGAACGTGTGAGTGTGTTTTGCTGATGCCACACCCCACGCTGCTTTCTTTCTTTGCCTTTGGCCCACATACTAATTCCCCAGGATTCCTCTTCTGCCGACTGTACACACAAAGGTCTTTCCATAAATCCATCATTTGGAGAGGAGACTTTTCTTTTGTGCCACGTCTCCCCTGAGGATGTGGCATCACTAGATCCCTTTGTTTCCCTGACCTGTGGCGTAAAGAGCCAAGTGAGAATTTATACGTTTACATAAAAAAGCTCATTTTTTTAAGCTGGCCTCACCCTCCCACTGTCACGGGGCAATATATAATCATCACCTCCACATTTGAACTTCTACTTCAGAGGGAAGAACCGGCGCCAGCGAGGCCTGCTTTGTTTTATTAGTGTGTCAAAACTTGTATTGATTGAGAGTATGATTGAAAGCGCTGCATATAGCCTGAGAAAGTAAAAGACATATCTAAGCAGAATGAGTGTGTGAGTTTTAACCCATGTGCGCGTGCGGGTGTGTGTGTGCGGGTGTGTGTAGAAGTTAAAGTGCATGAGGAAGTTCTTTCCGATGCAAATAAGGAGCTCATGAACGACCGCAGAGCTCAAAAATGTGTACATCAGCGGGGGAAAAAAAGGAGCTAAAAATGCAGCAAAACAAACCCAAGTGAAAAATGGCCCAGCGAGTGTAAGCCATACTTCTTTATTTATAGCCCACAGAGTGACATTTTCACAACGCCGCCACCAACCATGAAATTTTCCCTCTATATTTTGCCAAGAGACGCTCGCAGCTGTGGGGACCGGAGGGAGGCAGGAGCAGAGGGAGAGGCTGATGGATTACTGAAAGTACAGGACAACAGAGATCTTTGTGTTTTTTTAAAAAAAGAGGGGCTTCTCTGGATGATTGTCGGTGGTAAGGAGGACACGTAAAGATGTAGACAAAGGACACGCTACAGGTACAAGGAGACTGCGTAGAGAAGATGCCTCGGGCTGGAATAATTGAACATACTGGCGTCCGGTGCACAAAGCAGGAAGGAAAACCAGCAGATTGTGTCAGAACTTTCAGTCAGAGTTATCTAGGAATAAAACAGTAATAGTACAGCAGAGAGCAGAGTGTGATGACTCTGCTTTGATCCAAATATTGATAGTATCGATGTTGGTATTGGTTGTATATCGATACCAGCGTGACAGGATAAATACTTTCTGTTCTCTAAGTTCAGTATGAAACCCACTGAATAAATTAAATAAATAATTTCCTTTTGGGAAACAAAAACAACAAACATGCACTACAAAAAAGGTCTGAACCGTTCTGTGTTGACTGTCACGTCTATTTTAATTTACAGTAAGTAAAAATCACAGCCATTTAATGTCATTAAGATGTGTTCAGAATTTGCAAACTGATGATGATTCATTTCATAAATCATGACACACTGCTCTCCCTGCAGAAGCTGCCTTAATAGATTAAAAGCATTACCATTCCCTCATATGGTTTGTTTAGGTTTGGTTGTGGGTTTACTTTTCTTTCTTTGAAAGATTTAGTCTGTATGTTTCTCTTCAGTTTTATTTAATTAAATCCTTTTTGCTTGTGGTAAACACCATTATCTGTGTGGTCTACTAGGTCGGTCTTTACTTTGAGCCGGTTCGTGAGAAGAGGATGCACGAGTCTACATTAAGACGCACGATGAAAATAAACACATTTGAAAATGCAGAAAATTAAAAGTGTAAATTATATGTTACAACAATATTTCTCTGCCTTTGAAGCTTCTGTGTTTATTAAAAGAGAAACATGAAATGTAAATGTAACCAGTTTTGCTCTGTTATTGTTTCATCTTACTATCTTTTACTTTTTTTAAAAAAGAATTACTTTTTTATTATCTGTGTAATTTTTTTTTAAATTTCTGTTTTTAGGCTGAATAAATAAAAGTTGGGAGAAAAAGTTAAAGCATGCGTGTATGTAAAACAGAAAAATCTTTTCTCTAAACAAATGGGAATTTTCCATTTATGAGACTGCAGCAGTGCTAGTTTAGCTCAGCGGTCATTTGTGGTTTTACCCAAAGCCCCAGAAACCGTTTCATCTCAGACCATCATCATAAAACAGACTTCATTAATGGCCTGAAGGACACTTCCTGTTGTAAGCATTTCAGATTTTTAACTATTCATACTCGCAGAGAGCTCTTTGGTGACTAGAAAAGCCTGACTTATGTTCAACACATTATTACAGCAAATAATTTAACATCACAGGGAACTCTTTCACAACTGGATACAAGTGCCAAAGTTGGCAACAAACTCTTTAATCATTACGCCTGGTAAAGACCATTTGTCATTTGTAAATAAATTCAAATGACTAATCACAGTTTCTAGATGTCAGCTGACTCTCGCAAGAGTCACTCATACATGCTCTTTAGAAAATGTTTCTGAAAATCATACATGTTTGATCACGCAGAAATGGGCTTCAAACGGCTGAAATTCCTCAGAAGTGTCTTCATATAAACTGTTTTTCCCCAAACTGATTTGACAGCAGGGGCGGCGGCTGCTTTTGTTAAGCCACACCTCTTCTTCAAAATTAATGTAGATAAAATAAATTATTATTATTTTTTTTTACCGATTTTATGTGTGAAATAATTTGGAAAGAACTTTATTTTGTTCATTATTATATTATAGGTTTAACTGTATTTAACTCATTCATATTTATACTTAATCTTAATGTGAAAAAAATGTAAATGTACTTTCTTATAGTCAAAAACATCAAAATGAAGAGTAAAACCTGTGAAACTGATCCACTCGTTGAAAGTCTGAGGTAGTAATTTTGAAAATTGTCCACTTGAAAATTCAAGAGACTGCTGTGATTTTTCAAAGAATGTCTCCAGAGGGATAAACACACAAAAGTTTCTATAAGACCAGGTGTGTCAAACATAAGGTCCGGGGGCCAGAATCCGGGGGCCAGAATTGGCCCAACAAAGCCTTCTCTGGCAGTTGTAAAGGAGGGCAGAAATTCTCAGCATTTAATTATATATATTTTTTAATTACTGGCTAATGTTTTAACAGTAAATCTCTAGTTAATAAAAGTAATAAAGTCTGGACCTGAGCTTCCAGCACTTTTTTCTGTAATTTGACATATTTATATGTTACAAAGGAGGATTTCAGTGACCCAGCATAACCTCAAAGTAGGCTGCAGGTAAGGAAAAAAGTAAAAATAACTCTAGTTGAAGACAAAGAAGACGCAGACCAGACCGATGGAGCAGATGCATTCATTCAGAAATCCCGGCCTCTTGTTATTTTTTCATTGTAATCTCAGCTTTAAGTCAAACTTGGAGCAGAAGACGTTGCTCCACAGAGAGCCACCACCTCCTGAAAAAGATTTTCCCTCACTGACCTCATGACAGACAACAATAATTAGAGCCAATTAAACGCTGTGAGTGGCATTTTAATCGCACCCCACACATTTGTTACACTCCTCCAGCCGCTTGAGGTGGAAAATATTGCTCTTGTCTCCCATCCCCACTGCAACTAATGCAGTTTTAATTAAAGTTTTTCTTTCCACAGAAGCTCTCTCTGCTTTGTCCTTGGAAGGTAACAAGTCCAGACGTGTTCTGTAGGTATCGCATGAAGCTGCCAACAGCGTAACAAATAACTCTGTGGTGATTGTGACTCAATGTGCAGTTATCTCTGGTATCCACTTAACTGCAACGGCAAACAAGTAGCAAACCACAAACTATGTAGCTCACTTATGAAAGTCGGCGTTTAGATTGCACGACACACCCAGAGCTGCTTTTAATGTAACAGGGGAGGGGAGGGGGTCTAGTGCCATCGCACCGTCTATAGAAAGTTAATTTAGTGGAAGGTTGCATGTGAAATGAGTCAGGAATGTGTTTCTATAAGCTCATAGCTGCTTCGACACGCTGATCGCATCCCCGAGTGAACACAGGATGGGCTTATCTCAGCCCGTCTAAGGTGTCAGGGAACAGATGTCATTCACTGCGCTTACAGTAAATCTCAGTGATTCACTTCACATGTGTCACAGCAGACAGCACTGCGGGGGGACGGCTGAATAACCCTGACACAAAGCACATTTTTAACCTGTTTGGTCTTTATGTTAAAGCTTCGGCCTGCAGTCCCCTCCTGATCCGTCGAGCTGTTACTTATACGAGGGCCAGATGTTGGTGTTTGGCACCAAAAGTTTAAAAGGCATCTTAAAGAAGTGTTTCTTTAGAATGCAAGGCCTATATTAAAACACGATGATTTTGTATTGCTCTATAATAACATTAGCCTGTCATGGTGCCAATGTGATGTAGTTGGGCGTTGTACTGAAAAAAGAAAGACTCCGTTGCACACCTCTCATGATACCCTCATTACTCAATACTGTTTGTTTACATTTTTTTCAAGGTGAACTTTGAACTTGGGTACTAGCGATGAAGTTCAAGGTTAAATGGTTAGCCAACCTAACTACTTATGTCCTCTAGTGCCTAGTATATTGTTGTTAAGCTTAAAGATGATAACATTGTGGGTAATATGAATTTTTTTTTAACATTTGTGACCTTGACCTCATTTCCTCCTAAATTAAATAAGCTCAAGCTCTTATTTGTATCTCCAATCACACATATATCTTGAAAACTGTTATTCTCCCTCCCTTCAGAGGGAGTAGCTCATGTCTTCTTAGCCTCACCTGCATAGACCCTCCCACCTGCTTAACTCATTCACTGCCAGCCATTGGCAGTGAATGAGTTAAACCCATTGACTCATTCACTGCCATTGACGGCTATAGACGTCAATGGCAGTGAATGAGTTAAGTGAGGAAAGGGGTAAGCAAAACATAAAGTTTAGCCTGGTTTTTGCCAACATGCAGCTGAACCATGTGCACATACTGTGCATCCTTATAACAAACTGAATGCCTGCAGAAAACCCCTCTCCTATTCCTTCACAGCTGAAGACGCACCAATGCAAACCTCTTTTCACTGTCCCTGATTAGCAGCTGATTAGCTTCTAAACCAAGAGGAGCATCACTGTGGGAATGTTTTTCTGGGTTCAAACCGTAGAGCAGATGCTAAAAATACAAAGACAAGGCTGTTGGCCAAGTTTCTAAAAGCAGTGGTCTTAACTACTTTTTCCATTGATTCCAAACTGACAGGAAGCACTCGATATGAGCCCTGAATTCTGGCTGCACATTCTCAAAATGCCAGTACAGCTTTGCTTGAGAGCAGCTTGTGTTTAGCTGCAAATGAAGCACGAAGGGTTACATCCACTGAAAAGAAAACGTCTGCTCATTTGTTTTGATTTGCTCACATATTTTTATAACTTTTTTTCAAGAAAATTACATAAATACCATAAATAAGGATATTTTTCATAAAACAATATTTACACCCAGGTCCTACCGAACAACTCTTCAGCTAGCAGACAGCTAATTTGAGCTCTTTATGGCTCAGGTATGACAATTATATTGTGGGGCAGGTGAGGCTGAAAAGCCCCGAGCTGGACTTGACGATGAAGATTATGTTTGCTGGATGTGTTCCAGGTGTCACAATGCACTAGATGTCTGGCCCCTCTGAGGTTGAGATGACTCCCAGTTAAGGCCAAACTGCAGATGTGGGTCAAACACTTCAAATAGTTCTGCTTCCAGAGCATATACAGCAAAATGTTACCCTCATCCACAAAGATGCTCACTGTCTGCTGTCATGCTCTCTGGATGCCTCGAGTAACCAACTTTAGGTGTCCTTCTAAGAAACAAATTAATTTTGCAAATTCCTTTAGTCCTCTGTCCCCTGTAGTGGACATCAGGTCTTATCAGATCACTGAATGACATTATATAGTTATTGATTTTGGCATGATGTCCACGAAAGCATTGTTGCTTTCTGTTTAGACTTCAAAACAAAGTTTTTGATTAACTATAAATAATAAATAAATAAATTTAAGACCAATTGACAGAGTCGGGGTTGACCTCATGTTTGTATGGTGTGCTGCAGTGTTGTGCTTGCATTCTTTAAGTGTTATTTAGACTTCATCTAACAATGCCAGGCCTCGCACAGTTTATTCCTGCTTCAACAGAAAGGTCAGTGAATAACGAGATGGAAGTTTCTGCAGGATCTGTACAAACTCAAACACCAAGGTGCCCTTCAGCATAACTGCTCAAGCGTCGCTGTGCTGAGAGGAGAGGTAAAAAAAGAAACGGTTATTGGCCGTGGAAGTCCTGTTAGTTTGAGTAATGTCATATTAATAATGTATCTGCACAGTCTCTGTAGCAGAGCTGGTACTCATAAAATGCTTTGCTCTTTAAGAACTGATCAAGGATCAGTTACATAACCACACAGGACGAACTTCACGGTGAGATGAATTGTCTCAGAGGAGCAGGAAATAATAGCTCGGGTTATATTAAGTAATTCAACCTTTATTTGTGCGGGGAAGTGTTTGCGGAGCGAGCGTGCTCTTTTGGAACGAGGCAGTGCTTCACATTCACACCTGGGAGCTACCAGGTACAGATACAGGAGTCTGGGCTTTGACCGAGGTAGGTGCTTTTTGAAGGTTGTTACTTCTACTGTAACAAATGTTCTGGAACATCCTCCTGGTGGTTTTACCACCACTTAAAATCACAATGTCTTTGTGAGATATGAATACATTCTGGCTACAAGTAGTTTGGTAGCTTCAGGTGCTAATCTACATAACCTCTTTGTTTGTTCTCACTTCTCTTTTATATTTTTATACTTCAATGATGGTCAAGGGCTGTTATAAAAGATTTCAAATAAGCAAATGTATAAATATCTGCTGCTTTACACGGTATGCACTTGGACCACTTATAGCTGGTATTTGAATAGAACAAATGGGAAAAGTTCTCTTTACCACCAGCTTGATATATCTAGTTGGATTATAAGCCAAAGGCATGATAAGTTTTCAGTTTATTTGAGAATCCACAAACATTAAAGCTTTCTCGAGACTAGCAGGCTTTATCCTGTAGGTCCATATGACTAGCCAAATTAATGGTTGAATCATTTTGGGTTATTGTGTTCTTAACAGTCAAATCCATGTCTTAGTTTTTTATTATACTGTTAGTTCCTGAAAACATATAACCCACAGTTATATTAGAAGTCTCTTAGCCTTACAATGATAAACTCAAGGGTATCTTTAAGATGGCACTAGTCGTTCTCAGAAACAAAACATGGATGTAGCTTCAGGGTCTAAAAAGCCTGTGGTTTCAAGAAGACTAGAGTGCTAAAGCAGGGGGAAAACAATACTCTACCCTGAGCTCTGTAAACTAAAGTTTATGGGCTAAGTCACTCATTAATCAGGCTTTAAAAGAGGATTTCACAAATCAGTGGTTGATGCAACAGTGGCTACATCAATCTTTCAAACTGCCTATGGCCTAAGCCCTCCCTATATCTTGTTAGTGTATATTGCTGGAGGGGTCAGTCAACTTGACAACAGTGACAGCCTTTCAGGTGTTATACAACTGTCTCCAAGAAAGGGCCAGAATTCGACTTCTGTATTTGCCAACTAAACTTGACGGATTGTATAACTGGAAGGTGCGTCCCTATAGGTGAGAAGGCACACAACAAGCTACTGCCAGACTAAATCAACTCGCACACGATTGATCTTCCTGTAGAAGGTCTTTTCGTCAAGTCGTTATGGTTCACAAACGAACCGATGGTCCTAACTAACTAACTATGGCCTATGTGAAATCCTTTTGTTGAAGGTTCTGATCAGTTTTCACTAAATTCAAGGATGAACATCTTCTTAGCATTGAAACAGCACACAACTATCCACTAACAAAGATCTGTTGGATTAAGAAAGGAGCTGTCATGAACCAGAGCATTATTTTCAATATCTTAGGCGCTTCTGAAAAGTTGGCAGAGGAAGCTTTGGTAAGATGTTAGCTCTCTGGTGGAGGAATTTCCTTTGACTCAGGCTTTCTGTAAAGTGGTGAAAATCATCTTGAGATACTGAGTACGTAAAAGATTAGGGATGAAAGTATAGAAATCGTTTGTTGGGTCAAGAGAAGCAAGGTTTTTACATGGTTAAATAAGTAAGGATAAAAAATGAAACAACATAAATCCATAAATGCTTGTCAAATGAAAGTTTACATTAACTAAAAATGGATAAAAAAAGATAAAGATCAATGAATACTCCTCCCTCCACCCAAAAAAAAATCAACAAAAAAAAATCAACAGTCCAAATAAAAAAAAAAATGAAGCCATCAGCTTATAAAACCATAAGACAAGAAACAATCTTTATAGTGTAGCAGCAGGAATATGCTTTACCCAGCGGTGGACCAGGAAGCCGTGTAAGGGGTACAACTACTGATTCTAAATGTTTGTGGGCACATCGGCCTCTTCTCTGATCTCACGACACCAGCGTCCTGCACAGGTGAGAGACAGCCAGTAGTAACTCGAGTTACAGTCGATCCCCGCCTATTCAAACTCCAAATTACTGTGGGAAATTTGTGGATTTTTTTGTAGAGCATATCTAAAATATTTGCTAAATATTTTCATTAGGATGATAGATTAAGGTATATTTGGTGTTTGAATAGGCCGTTGTGGTTCCTGACCCCGTGAATACTGGGGGTCGACTTTACTCATACTCCCAAAGATTAAAGAAAACCACAACCTGTGTCTTTCTGACCTTTGTTCCAACCTTATGCCTCCCACCAGGCCTCCTATTGGTCTTTGCCTGTTAGAAGGCTGTTGTTAATTGGCTGGAACAAGCATCCTTCCAAGAAAGTGTGATGTACATAAACGGAAGGCATAAAACAAAATACTTCCACCAGATGACAAGCTAATCACATGACTGTACTGTGGTGCCAGGGTAATGGCACATGGCTAATTAGCCTGAGCTATGACTCATCTGATATTCATAGTGCTCTTTGAAAGCCTGGCCTATAAACTCATGCTTACATCCACCTTCTGTGTTTTTATAAAGTATTTCTCCTCAGCATCCATCTGTAGGCTTGTGGTTTCTGTTCTGAGTTTTCACTGTGGGGAGTGATGAGATCAGAGCCTGAAAACCAGGCATTCTCTACACATTTCTACCTTCACATAATTTATTCCACATGAGCTGAGAGCCTGAACCACCTATCCACAGTGAGATAAGATGGATTATGGCTTTCCTGCTGTATTAAAGGACACACAACCGTACAATTAAAACTGAACACAGGCTCATACACGCACACCCGCTGAGCTCCTAATGGTAGTAGGCTGGAGCTGCATCGTGCACGATCAGGCATCTGATTTCTGATAAGAAGTTTCAAAGAGGAAGACGAGAGCTGAGAAAGGCTGTCTACGCGCAGGAAATCAAAGGCAGGTAATCTGACTTGCAGAGGAACAGCTGAGGTGAAACGAGCTACAGTGACGTTCTCTGATCTTATAAAGTGACGAATATCTGGCCACCCACAGTCCACGGATTTAACGTGACAGTCCGATTGCAAAAAGGATATCCCTCCTGGTGAAATGCACCACTTAAGGATTCCATACCAGGTCTTTCCTATGTGGATTTTAATAACACACATTTGTGCTCATTTGAAGATCATAACACACACTTTGCACAAGCCACCTAAGACTGTTTCAGTAGCAAAGTCTGTTACCAAAGCCAGCTGACCTAATAGAGATGGACTGGTATTTATGTTGCACTCTTCTAATCTCACTGACCACTCAAACAATTTAAGACCATAACCTACATTTAACCTTTCATACAGTGTTTATTTTCTGCACACTTATAGGACTTTATATGCCACACAAACATGGCTAATTCAGACTCACTAGCAGTGTGGGGGTCATTACTCAACATATTTACTCATTACTTTTGTACATTACTTAATTACTCCTCAGAGAAAGTAATTTGTTACACCACTCGGTATATTTCTTTCTCATTAATCAGTAAAAGGAACTGAAACACACGGTCACATAATTACAAGGTAACAATATAAACTTCTTGGCTATAGCTCCACACAACACAAATCCCTATCCTGATGAGCACACGCATACAATCTTTCTTACTGTTTGAACACAAAGCCGAGAACACAAAGCAAAGATGAAAACCAGCCCAAAGGGACATCAAAGCGATCGCCACGGTGATTCTACTTCAGACACATGATCAGAAAGCCTGACTGCTCATCACTTGGCTAGCTTTGTGTTAGCATGCTAGCTGTGCAGAAGCTTGCAAAGAGCTGAAGTTCTGTTAGCCACATAATGTAGTCGTTTCTGTGCTGAACACAGTGGAACCAGCAAACGCACAGAGGCCTCAGCTGGCTAGTGGATTCAAACCAGGAACCAGCTAATTTGAGTCCCTGAGCTTGACCTCTGGACTGTGTTTGTGCTAAATTTACATGTTGCTTAGTGCTGTTCAGCAGGAATCTGTTTGCATGTTGTTTGCATGGATGCAGCTTGCTAATTAAGCTAGCTAGCATTAGCTGGTAACTCAGCACTCTGTCTGCAGCCAAAAGATTAAGGCTAAAGCTTGAAAAAGCAGATTCCAAACACTAACCTATTCGTAGGTCTTTTGAACCACATCAACTAAAAATGTAGGACTAAAAAAAGTTTTTTTTCTCAAAGTTAGCGTACAACTACCTCATCTATTAAATTACCTCTGTGCACTATTGCTTAGCTTAAGTTATTAACAGGAAACCTGCGTCATCATGCTACTAATTTCCATGATTTTTAGATCCAAAACTACAGATTTTTCTTCATTGGTCTTGTAGCGTCTGAAAAACTTTACCTTAAATTAAAGCTTTTCCCAGATTTGGAACTTATAACTTGTATAATATATTTTTTTATGGATGGAGAATCTTGCTGGACTGGCTCAGCTCCCAAACTTCACTTTGCTATGCATGAGAGCATCCTGAGTACTCTGTAGGGGCTCTACTTCAATCTGCGATAATTGGTTATATTTGTCCACTTGGTGGCAGGAGAAACGCGGCAGGACAGTTTCAGACTTATGTTTTTATTTACACATCTAGCAGTTATGGACTAAATTAGCATTCATTTGGAGTCGTGTCTCTTTCTCTCTTTCAGGCTGTTTGGTGGATCTAAGTTCAATATTCACTCTCTTTTATCTCTGCTTTTAGTTTCCACCTACTCCTAAGGGAAATATCTGACTCTAGCTGCTCCAATATTTTCACCAGCTAATCGCTAACTATCTCTGTCTGCTGTGTAGTGCTGGGTAGGTAATGTGCAGTGGCGTTTTAGACTTTCAGAGATCTGTAATGGCACAAAACTAAGTAGTGCAGGTGTGTTTAAACTGCAGATCTGAATGTTTGACAGGTAAACAATGAGCTGAAAACCACCATAAACATGGCTAATAGCTATATGTATATATAGCTGTTGTGATCTTTTGAAAGTCTCTTTTTACAAATATATTTACACCTTCTTTGAGATTGGACTCAGCTACAGCTTTATTAATTAGACAAACACTATGATTGTGAGAAAGCCTCCGCATGTTGCTTTAGTCCTTGATCATGGGTATGGCTGATGTTTTGTTGGATCAGTCTCCAAAGAACAACCACAACCAAAAACTGAGCATATAGCATGCAGTTACATGAACTTTGTTCATGTACAGCAGGGTGATTATTCACCACAATGAATAACTTCTTCATTTGTTTGCCCAACACAGGCTGGCTACAAAAGTAACCGCCTAGCCTTGTTTTTGGCCCCCTCTTACTGTAAGACAATGTCTAACTGCCAGGTTAGATGAATAACCATGTTTAGATTGGCTGGTGGCTAAAGTTTAAGTCTCTCTGATAACTAAGTGCGAACAAAGCAAAGAAACAGAATGACAGTTTAGTCCAGCAACATGACGCCATGAAACCTGAAACACATACATGCACAAGTAGCCTTTAGCTTACATTATACTCGGCTGTCGACATGGACACAGACAGCTGTAGTCTGAAAAGCTTGAAAATAAGAGGCGACTTCTTCTTTAAGTTTGTGAAGATTTTTCATTTCTTATCCAAGAGACTTCTTTAGTTCTAAAAACAAAAGGTAGGAAGACCTTGTTTTAGAACTGAAGCCTCTTGGATGAAAGAGGAAACCATTGAAACCATGAAGGGTGAATAAAATTCAGTAACTTGATTGAAGCAACTACCAGTTGGATCAAAGGATAGTGCTGACTATTGATGGAGGGGTAACTGCAACTACAGAGCAAAATAAAATTGGATTTTAGTTACAGCATCATAAGAAAATTACACTTTTTAAAGGAAGCTTCTGCAAAAGGTCTGCTGAACATCTAGAGAACAAAAACTACACCTACGTGGTTTACACCTGAGTAACCTTCATCCATACCTCTGTCATCTGCTCTCGACGTAACAGGATCAGTGCCTGCTTACAGGACACTTTGGTATCAGATCGTCTCTGCAGAGGTGAGCGTTACATGTTTTCTTTCTCTAACCGAGATGTTTCCCAGCTCCCCTCAGGATTTAAAACCCCCTAACCCTCTGGTCATAACTCATTTTCCCCGAGGCTGAAGCTACCCTTTGCAAACTAAAGCTAAAGCCATTCCCCTTCAGTCTATCATCTTCTTTAAGTTTGTCCCAAACATTTAGCTGAAGTCATCGTCTGCAGGCTGCCTTGGCAGTCTGCCCGGCACTCTCCTTTTATATTTTACAGTGGAGACACGTATACACACCCCAGTGGCAATGTGAATAATGAGAACATGTACTTGGGATGAGAAGAACAAATGGAGAACCAGCAGAGATAGAAAACAGGATAAAATAAAGATGACCTCCTGATGGTTTAAAGCTATCCTCTTAGAAATAAAAAATTCAGTTTCTGTCCCTGCATGTGCAGTCTACACAGATGAACCTGCTAATACTAATTACTGGACCTCATGTAGCTTTTTGAGGGCCAAGCAGTAAAAGGTTCATATTTGCAAAGTTTCTTCTAGATTTTATGCTGTAATATCTGGAGACACATCTGTGTTTGGTGAATTATAAAACGAAAGTAGGTGAAACATAATTTCTGCTCTTAGATATTAAGTTGGTAAAGTTTCTGTCTTGCTTGTCCTTCCAATTTTCTTTTTTTTATACCACCATCAGGTTAGGGGTAAAATGTGGGTATGGTTAGTGTTGAATGCTTCTTATAGATTTTTCGAAAAAGCTTTTCAGGGCAAAGCTTTAATGCCAAATAAATGTTGCCATTCATCCTGGTACTTGACTTCTTCCACTTCGCCTCTACGGGGGTCTGAAGCCAATCCCAGCCATCATAGGGTGAGAGGTGGGCAGCCCCGGGACAGGTCTCCAGTCTGAACTCAATCAGAAAACATATATTACACTTAATTTGAAATGAACATCCTCTATGTCCTGTTTATTTGCCTGTGGCTAATAGAATGTGGCTAAAACAAAGTTTTGACCTACAAAATAACCAACAAAAAACAAAATAGAAAGTCCAGTTTAGAAATAACAGTTGTGAGCTTTCGAGAAATTCAATTCAGTTTTAATCATATAGCATCAAATCACAACAACAGTCGCCTCAAGGTGCTTTATATTTTAAGGTAAAGACCCTACAACAATGCAGAGAGAACCCCAGCAGTCGACCTCGAATGAGCAAGCACTCGGTGAAAGTGGGAAGAAAAAACATGTTGTTTTTTTTAAACAGAGAGCCAATAAATAGAAGTCAGTATGGGAGGAATATGCTCTCTCTTTGTGTTTCCTGTCAGTACTAAAGGCCTTCTCAGGGAATTTGTAGAGGTAATTATAGTAAAAATAATAGTTGTCTGTCTCTCTCTGTTATTCCTGCGTCAGATTGATGACCTGTCCAGAGTGTACCCCGCCTCTTGCCCTATGGTACCTAGGATAGGCTACAGCCCCCTGGCATACCTGATAAAGATACGCAGATGGATGGATAATAATAGTGCAGACTCCAGTAACTGTATTTGCTTCAAAGGCTAAAAGTCACCATCCCTGTAACTAGGATGTTGGCGACCTGGTGCATGTTAGGAATTTAGAAATTCACCTTTTGTACCTTTACGTTAGTATACAAAACTACTACAACAGATTCAAGACTGGTCTCTATAAGGTAAAAACCACAAAGGTACTAATAAATACCCCCTGTGAAGGGTACAGTGGCAGTACCTCAGATGGTATCACCCTGCTGACAAACCGCTGACGCCTGACAGCGTAGATACTGTGTGCTCTCACAGACGACGGAGGGTTTATATTTAGATGTTCGGTTGAACCACTTCATCCACTCTCTGAGCCATTCATCTGAGGCTCTGATGGCCCGCTGACCATGAGGGAAATTACAATCACTGTTAGAAGTGGTGTAATGAGTGTTTGTGTAGGTGGGTGGGTATTGTATCTGCTTCCATTTGTGTTCTTTTCTCCTTTTCACCATCACTAGCTGAGTAAGCACAAGGTCCTTCCAGAACCTTCAACAGAGGGATTCCTCGGGCTGAATGACAGGACCGCACTGCCTCATTAACATCGAACGCAGAGATAAGAACCGATTACAAACAACATGAAAAAGGCTGCTTCAAGAGTAATTAATCAGACCGCACTAGCCCACTCTCAAACGCAGAGTAATCCTAACAGAAAGACAAACCCTGTCCAAACTCATTTCAAACAAGCCTTTTATGTGTACTCTTAATTGGTCAGCACTATTGGTAATATAAGCCACCCTTTGGCCACATGCTTTGTTATTGTGCCAGCATGGACACAGGGCTCGCAGTGACCATAATCAGCAGGCCGCTCTTTGAGGCTCCACATAATAGAGGACCTTCTCTCACTGAGCTGCAATCAGCGGTTCGGTATATGTTTATTTTTTGCAAAGACGGGACAGAACATAATACTTTGTCCTGTTTGGCGTCTCTGCTTCGAGGCCTGATTGGGAGACCCCCCCTCGAAGGAACTGAGCTATGAAATTGATATCCTTTGTTTAATTGGCTGGGTCGCTCGAGGTTTACAGAATGCCCCCCAGGACTCATCCTCAAACACCGGAATTCACTGATTCCTCAGTTTTTCCTGGAGCACCACAGCCGCCGCACGCTTTGTGCTGAGTAAACAGTAGCGGTTCCACCGTGGCCACAGGAGCGAGGCAATCCGCCATTTTGTTTGTCCTCTAGGTTTGTGCTATTATGAGGAAGCGGGGTGACAAACAGCACAGCTCAGCAGCTCTACTAACACCAAAGGATTTACCAGTGAGGGTTTTCTTTGTCCTACAACATGCCTCGGTATAATTCTTTTGGTTGATTTTGTGTGTTTTGAATTATCGTGCAGCCCTTGTGGACATTGCCATCTGCCCAACCCCGGCCCTTTTAAACAAACCCTTGGCTGTTGTTGGCTGCAGGGGTGGAAGCTTGCAATATTCTGCCCAGTTGTTGTGTTTACATGGGGGCGGCATGGGAATTGTGTCTCTCTTTTGTGTACTTAAGGCAATGCCACCCAAACCCAGCGAAAATCATAATATCCATGGTCAGAGAAGGGCAAATACACAGAGGGAAATCTGTTTGGAGTGATCGGGGTAAAGATAACAATGAAGGAGAAAACATGATCGGGCTGACTGCTGCATGCATAAACAGTCTGATAATGATTCAAATGGTTTGTTTGATACATGTGGAGCGTGCTGTAAAAATAAAATTGAGGGAAATGTTAGGAATAGATGAAATTGTCCATGACTGTCACTCAACATGCTGCTGGAGCTGCGACGTCTTTCTTTTCCCCTCTAATCCATTACATTAACAGGCTTTTTCCATCCTTGTTTCCTTTGTGTACCTTTAATCTTCACTCCAACACCTCCACTCTCCCAACTTGTGTTTTTGCACACACACTATCCCAGCGTTCTCCCTCTCTGACAGCAAAAGTGTTTTCGCAGTTCATGTTTTCTCGCCTTTGCCCACTCTTACTCCTTTTTTTATGCATCCACCTCCATCTAGCTTCTCTTTCATTATACACTTTTCATAAGGTTTTATTTCCCTCCAGCTGAGAATAGGCTCATTTGCATATTTGTGATCTTTGAATACAGGTTTTTGTTGTGTTGATTGATGTGGCTTCTGTCTAAATGTGAATACTTCCCTAGAGTCAATTGCTCAGACAGTGCATACATTTCTGTGATGATAGCAGGTCCAATGGCAATCGGATATAAGCTTTAAACTTTATGTCTGGCTTTAAGACATCATCTATATCTGCATAACTCGTCTGGATAAAAGCAGTTGCTCTTTAATGTGGGGTGTAAATGGGATCAGGGTGTTATAGGATTAAGCAGAACGTTCAATGTTCCTTCAGACTCAAGCCTAGCAGACTCAAAATCTAGTGTTTTTGTCATGTATCTCCTGTTCCAGTCATTGATGTTCAACGTGGCCAGAGTTTCAAATAATGAGATCACTGTATGAAAAGTAATCCCTGTGAGCTCAAAGCTCAGGCACTCAGTTTTAGGGAGTTTATTTTTTTTTCTACTCTTGGATCTGTATGATGTCATGCAGAGTGGATAAGCCTACAAGCGGCCAATCAGAAGACAGCTGGCCTGAGGCGAGGCGAGTTTGTTTCAGACAGGATAATCTGAAAGTGTCAAGTTTGGGTGTGTTGGTAATTTTGCCATCCCAAATACAGGACGCGAGAATCAGTGAGGGTGAACATAGAGCGAGACTTTAATGTCAAAAAACAAAAAATTACAGTCCAGAAAGCCCGAGAATAAACCAAAGCAAGGATGAATCTTTAAACATAGAAGTCCAGTACCAAGAGACACCACGCCTTTAGGCAGGACTCAACAAAGGAAAAGGAGAGACTAAGACAGTATATACAAAAAAATACTGAGGGAAGAAGAATATGGGGAGCATGGCCTCAGACATGTAACCGAATGACACATGGAAGTAAAACTCAACACAAGACACAGAACAACACTTACCCAAATAAAACACAAGGAAACACGGAGGACAAAAAGACTAACGCAGAGACGAGACTGAAGGACTAGAAAGGGGACAAAAAAAGGAACTAATGAACCTAAATTCATCTAAAACTAAACTGAAAACAAATAACACAAAAAACAAAACAATAAGGAACTAATACCAGGCATCAGAAGATAATAAAATACATGTGTCCAAAGAAATACAAAGCAACTTTTCAACATAAATCACCTCTCAAAACCCAGAAGAAAAATAAATTAATAGCAAACTCAAACCGAAGGGTCCCAGACCGAGGGACCATGCCAGAAGGCCTGAGGTTTCAGATAAAGAAGGATTATTTTGAACTTTGAATAATACAAAGCTACTTGACTGGATTCCAAGAATGAATGAGCAAGATCTGTTCACTTTAAATGAAAGGCAACAAAATGAAGAAAACCATTACAACTTTAAATTCGTAGAAAAAATGTCCTTTAACACCTACAATCAACCTGAAGTGCCGAATGCTAAAACATCTAATGCCATGAGCCCTAATAAATAAATAAAGGATGTAATAACTGAGTATAAACTAAGCCTAAGGTGAAAC
This sequence comes from Pundamilia nyererei, assembly GCF_000239375.1. Taxonomy (NCBI): domain Eukaryota; kingdom Metazoa; phylum Chordata; class Actinopteri; order Cichliformes; family Cichlidae; genus Pundamilia; species Pundamilia nyererei. The sequence goes on along the minus strand of NW_005187541.1, from coordinate 682,673 downwards.
AGTGTTTTGGCATTTATTATTTCAAACTGCATAAACGCAGGCACACTTACTAAATGTGCAGCGAATCATTGCTGCTTTTTAAAAGTTAACATTTAAAGGTGTGATCTATTAAAAAAATAATCTATATTCAGCCTGACATGCCTCGTCTCTTTCTGAAGTCCCCCTTTTCTAACCTTCTGCCCTTTTTCTCTCCGTATTACCCTTCTCTTCAGACCATTTTTAGCCACACTGACAGCGTAGCTCGAGGCAGTGTCGGCCCTCCACTTTGGCCCACACTGAAATATCTCAGCGACTAATAAACTGCCATCGAGTTTCATTCAGACTTCCACTGTTCCCAGAACATGAATTCTGCTGGCAGTTTTGTGATCTCCTGACTTTTCATTTAGCACCAACCAAAATTCAAACCACATTTATAGCCTTAAACCTTTGCACACATTTCCACTTCTGCTCGACAGAATAACACCAGATGTAACAAACTGAGTTTAGGGATGTCTTTATTTTATCTACTGCAGCAGCTTGAGGGTGAAACTTGTACTTTCAGGTCAAATGTCTCGACAGCTCAAGATAGACTGTGGGATGGAGTGAGAAGTTGTCAGCTAATACTAGTGAGCTTGTTTAGTAAACTACATCAGTAGTACTTATTAGGAAATATCTGGTTGGGGTGGATGGGAGAAAGACAGGACAAAGACATGCTGTGGAAGAGCGTGAGAGATTAATAACCTGATCCAGTCACCTGATACAGCCCTTACTAGATACATATATGTTTATCAAAAAGGTGAAAGCTTAATCTTAAAAGTACAGAGGGTGGTCTACCTCCAGAATCCAAACTGGATGCTGGGGGCCTGAAAGCTGATGGCTTACAAGTGAGACCTCACTCTGGCCATTAACCAGTTCACCACGACGCTCGGGATGGCAACTTGTCTGTAAGTCTATAAGAAGGCAGGTGCTTTGACAAAACGTTAGGCTCTCCTATTCAAGGAATTCAAGTTTTTACTTTTGATTCATTCCATCAGATTAAAATTAAATTCCTAATATGATGTATAAAGTCAAAACATTCAGTGAATTCAAACGACAGCCGGGGACGTGACATGATCAGGATGGAGTTGGATGTGAGTGACTGAATCAACTACTAATGAGAATGGATATTGTTGACTGACATATGACAGGATGCTTAATAGAATAGAGGGTTACCTAGGCAACCAGAGCATCGAATATCTTCTAACGACCAATCTAAGCTTCAAAGCAACATGTGAACAGACAGGTGCTAAAGTCTGCACATTCAAACCATGCATGTTAGCATTAGGCTGGTGAATATGCTGTGATGGTGGCTTTAGGATTCATCTAAAGTAATTACTGTGCTTCAGTATGTGCTCGCAGAGTCGCTCTCATGGCCGCGGCCTTGTTCTCTTTCTGCCCGCTTGCTTTTCTGAAGCTGGAACTTCACACAGATCATCTTTCATTTCTGTCCGGCACTCTTTCACATCTCAAACTTCTGTCCCTTTTTCATCCCTTTCAGCCTCCTCCCCTATGCAGTTTCTAGTGAAAGATTCCCTCCTGGACACACTCTCTGTACAGTTGGAGATACCGAGGCCCGTCCTCTGCAGAATACTAATGTCCATTGATCTGCTGCAGACATAACATTTCAATCACAGGGATAGCATCCTCCAAGCCTCCAAATTTATGACGATCAATGTGCAATAACCATAAAAGCTATCGAGCTGAGGGTTGGGCGGGGGGCGGGATTAACAATCATGTACATTTAAATCAAAGGTTACCACTCAGCAGCGCCATCTGTTCACAGAGCCGTCTGGCCGAACTCGCCGCGCTTAGTTCAGAGAGTCTTAGAGGAAACATATTGTGTTCATCAGTGGGAGACAAAGGCAGCAAAACTTATTTCTCGCTGTCTCTGAGAGGAGAGCGGGAGTTAATTAAAGCGTGAGACACCTCTCTGAATATCTTTAGCACTGTTTCCAAGCAGGCTTTCCAACACCCAAGAGTAAAAGAAGGGATGGAGAGACCGAAACATAGAGAGAAATGAGTTGGGGGGCGGCAAACGCAGCACTATTTCAGCACGCAGATCTGACTAGACAGGCTGAAGCTGCAAATTGCTTTTAGCACTCAATTTCTCACCTTAATTAAAAGAGGAGAGAGCTCCAGTTACAGGCTACCTCACTTTAAGCATCTGCTTTTCATGACAAAAGTGGGACAATGGTGGGTGTTTTTTTTTCCTCCCTTGCTTTCTTCCTGCCTGCAGTCTTCTGCTGATAAACCCCTGAGTGGTGTTGAGTCGGGTCAAACTGTGATGCTTAACCTGCGGTGGCAGAGGCTCGAATGCCAATTAATTGTGCTTTTACCGGCTCGTCCTGTGAATAACACCATGCTGCACTTCTCTCTCCCCTTTCTTTGTTTATTCAGACATACAGTGGTCCTAAAGCTGCAGCAGCCATTTGTGGCCCGGTTAATTAAACTGGCAAATCATCCATGTGTTTTTTTTCCTTTGATGTACGACTGAGTCCTTTTGTCCACACTGATTGCAGCTGGATAATGATGGCTTATAATGAATACAGCGGGAGGTACTCCTACAGTAGCGATTAAATAAATATATCATGTCACTCCACGGCTTTTATCTACTGCTCGATGTGACTTTAACGATGTTACACAAATGACTGTGCGCATATTTCAGGCTGTCGCTGAATCTGTCATTTGTTATCTTACAAGGTTTAAAAGTAATGCATTCACAGCAGAGGTAGAAGACGGCGTGACACAGTCTCACAAATTTTGATGAGGCCTCAAAAATGTACTAAAGCAGCAGAAGTTGAGCAGGTAGTCAGTGCAAACTCACATTCCTGGTATATTTGATAAGTTCAAACCGATTTCTGCTATCTGCTTGGTTACTATTAGACCCCAGACCATTTAATAGTTCAAAAGTCCAGCCTGTTTCCATTCCTAAGGAGTCAAATACTGTTGCATACACTGCTCAAAAATAGTTAAAAGAATAGTTTTTAATCAGAGTATAGCAGCAAGTCAGTTGAACTTCTGGTATATTGATCTTGTCAGTTAAGTAGCAGAGGAGGTCGATAACTCGTTTCAGCTCTTTTAGTGTTAATTAAACTAACAACAGGTACCCAGGAATGGTTTTACAGGTGGAGGGCACTGACATTTTTTCCCTCCTCATCTTGTCTGACTGTTTTTTTCCCCTAGTTTTGCATTTGGCTAGGGTCAGTGTCGCTGCTGATAGCATGAGGTGATACCTGGACCCCACAGAGGTTGCAAAGGTATTCCCCACTCCTCCAGGATAGGACATCAATACGTGCCATTGCCAGAAAAAGGATGATCACTGCCAGAGCCCTACAGAATGACCTCCAGCAGGCTACGGTTGTGAATGTGTCTGACCAAACTATCAAACTGAGTTCATGAGGGTGGCCTGAGGGCCTGATGTCCTCTAGTGGGGCCTGTGCTCATTCCCCGGCAGCATTTCCCATATATACCAGAATTGGCAGGTCCACTGGCACTCTGTGCTTTTTACACATGACAGCAGATTCACCCTGAATATGCTGTGGCACATGTAAAGTGGTCTGGATAAGCAGGAAGAAGCATATCCATGGAGGGCCACACAGACCTCTACAGACCTCTGGCTAGGCATCGGCACCCTGACTACCATTATGTATCAGGATGAAGTCCTTGGACCCACTGTCAGATTGTACACTGTTGCAGTCGGTCCTAAGTTCATCTAGGTGCACGACAATGCCTGCCTCATGTAGAGAGAGTATGCAAGCAGTTCCTGGAGGATAGAGGAATTGATACCCTTGACTGGACCCCACTCTCAACCTCTCTGCTCTCTTCACTGCTCCTCATTTCAGACTTAAAGTGTCCTTCCATATCATCTCCTCAAACACTGGAAAGTCTTTCAGTGATGAGAAGTAACATCAACATTTTCTGTTAAATTCAGCTACAGTTAGATTGCTGATGTGGGGCTTAAAGCCTCAGTTTCAGATGGACATGCAGTTGCTTATTTTATGCTTTTTTCAAGTCCACCTGAAGAGGATACACTGCAGCGGAGTGTCTCTCAGATGAGACAACAAATTGCTCAGTGCTCAGACCCTAAAACACTCACAGATGTGGAAACTATAAAGAGATGTAAAGAATTCCTTGGCATCACATTTACGCACAGTGGGTCAGCACATTTTGTTCCACATGCACAGTTCATGCAGTGACTGGGCGTAGCATAACTTTAGTTAATGAAGCCATCCAAAGTACACTATGAATATTTCATTGACTATATGAGTTACAGGCCCTTGAGTACAAAGGGGTGGGTCCAGATTCCACCACATCTTTTCCAGCATTTTTGAGCCTTCATAACTTCATAAATCCAGAAGAATTTCACAAATTTTTAATGCTGAAAAACATATTTAAGCTGTGCAACTTCTACTCCAAGTGTTATAGTCGATATTCAACGTAGAGCATAATTATCATATTTTGAAAACTCATATAACTGTGTGGAATAGGTGGTATATGAAAAATCTCCTTTTTACCCAAGTTTTGGACTCATCCCTCTGAAATTTAAGGGCCTACAAAAGAAAATATTTAGAGCAGGAAGGTAAAATTTAGCATTTATTGCACCGCAAAGTCTGATGTTTCCTGTATAGCGGTGAGCTGTGCACCTCTGCACTCGTTGGGATCTCTGCTTTCAGGCGTCGCTTCCAGTTAAAAGCCCCAGAGGAAATGTCAGAATCACCATTATTGATAGAATCATTAAGACAATCTCATAATTCCCACACAGATCAGGAGGTAATTTGACCGTACCCATAATCAGCTCTCTTAATCAATTCGTGTCTGTGCCTGACAGCCGAGTATGATGGTAGAAAGGGAAGTTTCCTTGTTGGCAGTTGAGAAACGACATGGATGAATGTCAAAGAAAAGCAGTCAATTATCCTAAGCGGGTTTACATAAGTGATTGGTCCGATGATGGGGCGGGAGCAGGGGCGGAGGGCAGCTTTGGGCTGGAGGTCCGCTTGATTTTTGATTCGTTTTGATGGGCCCAGTTGACTTTTTCCTCTTTGTGGTGATGGTTAAGGAGGGCGCAACAAATTACTCCTTGTTGGCTGAGGCCAACATGGAAATCTGATGAGGGGAAATTACACATCACATCTGCCCTCGTTTGGGGCAAAACGTGCCTAAAACGGTAATTGTCCAGCTTAACGGCCACCCCAAAAAAAGCTGAATAAGTGCCTTTGTGAAGAAGTTAGCGTACATACTGTACGGTCTCCAGCTAGCTGTCCTGCGGCCATCACTGATCAGCCCCACTGGATTATGGGAAGAGGGGAAGCATTCCAGTCGTGCTCTCGGCTAATTAGGCTGTTTGTTCTTGCCCCATTTTCAGGATCCAAGTAAATTGGGCGATCAAACTGTTTAAACCCCTGACCTTGGGCTGATTATTTCTGGGCAGGGGGGAGACATGGGTTTAGAGGCTGACATTTGAAGGCTGTGGTTCAGCAGAAGGAGGTGAAGGAGAAAGAGGAGGCCAGAAGGCAGTTGAGCTTTTGGCAGAAAGTCACTGACATCTCAGTTTTATAGTGAGGGTCCGTGTCTTCAGGCTCACTCCAGAGCTTAAACTTAACCAAAAAAAAAAGGCTTGCTGAGCCTTACCTCTTAAGATTTGCAGCTTGATCTTGTTCCACCTCTAGAAACATGTGAAACACTGAGGTGCTCCTTTGACAGCTGCACACTGCATGCTGTACATGCTGTAAAGTGTAAAGTGCTGGCTCCAAGAGCCACCGACCTTTAGCTCGATTACCATTTGAAAGGAAGGTTACACAGCTGCTTGGCACCGGTGGATATGCATCATATTCTGCAGGCAAACTGTGTTTGACCTCATGGACGACACTCTGGGTCTTGAGACATAGCTCAGCATCAATAATTTACAATCAAATACTGCATACATTTCATGTGTTTCCCTTCATAGATGTGCCACAGATCTTAAAACCACACCAAGCACTGACAGTACTCGATAGGAAGACGTGACGGCCAGAACGTCCCCATAAAAATGTGCCTGTGGGTTACCTTTAAAAATCTTTATAAATGTTTATTGTCAGTTGCTGTCAACTTGTTTTTTTTTATTACACCCAGAAAGCCTAAAGCAGTGAGTTGGTAACCTTTACAACAAAAGAGCTTTATAAAGAAGCTGAAGGTAGTATAATAGAGTAATAATAGATAATTACTCTTACCACATGTGAGAACTGTGATGTGGGCTCTTCAGTACATTGAAACATCATTGCGATAATCCCATGTTTTTGTTGCATTTATAATAAAAATTGTCCTGCTAATATTTATTCACTGGCAACAAAAGAGCACAATTATGAAGTGGAAGAAAAAAAGTATCTTTTAGGATCTGTTGTTCATTTCCATATTCATGAGGAAAAGACAAAGACCAAGTGAAGGAAGACACACAGAGGGTTGATGTAATGAGAAGGTGAGACGAGGACAGATGATTCGCTTTAAATGAGCAGCGAAAACAAGGAGGAGAAAGAAGACATTCGTGTAATTTTCTGTGAAAGCCATTGCAAATGAGCCATGTATGGATCCAGAGCCACAGGTTTGCGACTCATGGGGTGAACCACTAATATCAATGATTTGAACTCTAGCTAGCTAGTTAGCAATCTTGCTAGCTATCTAGCTAGTCAACTATCTATCTATCTAATTATTGTAGGCTGAATCCTGAATCAGTAAAATAGTTTTACTTGTTCACAGAAAATAAACGCCTTTCTTGGATTATTCCTTCAGTTGTTAGAGCATCCACAATTTTGCTTAGAGGCATGAAATGAGCGGCCACACATACTCTGTAGCAGCAGCCTCATTATTGCTTGACCTTCAGCCACCACAGCCAGCTGCTTGTTCTTCAGACAACTTTCAAACCTAATGTCATTTGGAGTTATTGTTTGGAAATGGGAAAGTCCTAAACCGCCCAATCAGCACACATTAGCATAATGCTAGCATTTTGTAAACAGAACCCGGCTTCCTGTAAGAAAAACGAAAGAACAAATGTTTTTCATTTCAGATATATTGTTTATGTTATATTTGTGAATACTAGAATAAAACGTGATTTTATTTTGACCAAAATGTTAGTTGAGGACTATTTCAGTAGTGCCCTCCGGTGAACTGAAGCCTGTTTCTGTACAGTGGGATTAAAAGGAAGTGGAATGCCTCGTCTTGATTATACAATGCAGAAACCACTTTTTTTTTTTTCATAGTGGGTGCATTTGAGTTATTGACTGTTTCTTTTCCAGCTGTCAGTCTTTATTTTCCTCACTTGCCCTCATTTGACATCTTCATGTTAATTCTGCAGAAAAGTCAAAATGCAGGAACGGAAATGAAAACAAGGCAAAGCCACAACAAGTGAATCACAAATGAAGCCAGCAGGAGGACAGATAGATGACTGAATAGGCAGAGACACATGCAGCTGAAAGCAGGGCTTCAAAAGAATGTGGTGAAAATTGTGATGTAGAGGAAAAAGAGGCTGGCGGACAGATCAAACGGGCAGAATAAGCCCACAGAGAAGGGAAAGGAAGTAAAACAGAGATAAGCTGAAGGAGAACACACAGTGAGAGATAAAGAGATGGGAAAATAAACTGGTCCTGTAGGTCATTGGAGAGATATCACAGTGAAAAGGAAGGTTGTGGAGAAGATAGAAGTCGGGAAACAGGCAAATAAAAGGAAAAAGAAAGACTTTGTGTAACAGAGGTAGTTCCGAAAGATGTGCAAGTACTTTCTGAGAGATTAAAAAAGCAAAACACTTTATTTAGACTGAACAGATTTAAAATAGTACGAGTAGTACTAGAGCTGCTCTATGTGAGTCATAGTTCAAAATAATCTTTATTTAACTCATACTGGGCCGCAGCAGCCGGTCAATCAGAAACAAGCCGCTTTAGTTCCTCCTCCTTTCTGCTGATTAAAGAAAACTTTGTTCAAGAGTGGCTGTTTTTAAATGTGACTAAGAGAAAAGAATGCACTGGAAATAAAATTTTAAAAGGAAAACAACCAAAGACAAGATGGATGATGGGACTGAATACATACAGAGACACTGATTACATTTTAAGACTCAGGTGGGAACAGGTGGAACAATAACAACAGGTGAAAACAATGAAGGCAGGGATGACACATCATGAAGGCTGGAAGTAAAAACTGAAAAGACACATGAAAAAAAAAACAGCTATCAAAGTAAAACAGGACAAAAGAGACGAACGGTACCTCAAACAGAGAGGAACACAGAAAAGACAGAAAGGGAAATACCATCAAAATCAAAACAAGAAATAAACTAAAAATGTTTGTTTAATACAACAGTGTTTGTCATACTTACATGGTTCAGATTATCAAAGAACTTTGGTTGTAATTTAGTCACAGGTTTTTGAGCATGAATGGTTTTGTTGAGCTTGAGCTTCAGGAGATGAACTGATGGCCCGAGATTCTCCTTTAGGATTATTTAGTAGAGAACTGAATTTATTGAATTGTTAACTACGACAAACCATTCAGGTCGTGATGCAGCAAAGCAGCTGGTAAGATATTCTTTTTATGAAATGCTGTTTTAGTTTTTCATCAGATATAATGGGTCTCTTCCAAAATGTTCAACTTTTGTCTCATCAGTGCAGAGAAGTCATCAAGATCAGCGGCCCCCAGCTGTACTGGGTCGCGAGAGTTGAGGCTTGGGTGTGAAATTTATGATTTTCAGGGTTTTTATCGTTTTTTAT
>NW_005187541.1:655739-671860 GCF_000239375.1 Pundamilia nyererei | reverse complement strand
TTTTTTTTTTAGCACGAGTACTGGTTTTATTTATCCAATTATATTTCACACAGGTCCAGCTAGGTTTGGATAGCTTTTTCCCATTAATATTCATTAAATAAACTGGACCTGGAAGCCATCATTTCAAAACTACATTGTGTATTTACTCATTATTTACTACTTGACCAATATTATTTGTTTGATGGCTGGAAACATTTGACATATATATCAAATACTTTAGGGCAAATACTTTCTGACAACACTGTATATGGCAGGAAGTAAGACAAAGCAGAGTAGAGTCAATTCATGATATGAAACTAAATTTCCATAAACTCAGAGGGCATCATGGGAAAATTCCTCTGATTCTTCAACCAACTCAGGACTTTGTTGTGTAAAGCAGTCTGAAAGCACGCTCCAGTGAGAAGTTACTTATCCTTATTAATTGGTTTCATTTTGGCCTCGTGGCTCTCGTCTTACACAGTCTGATTCCTTTTCTAATTTCCTCCAGTTTTCCTCTCTCTTTGTGTCAAACTCTTATTCTTCCCTGTAATGCAAGCATGTGAAACCTGTGTGGGTCTGCTGGGAGCTAATAGATTCTGCCAGGTCTTTAGCCAAAAGCCTCACTCTGGTTTTGTCACTCTGCCCAGCCTGCAGCAGGGCTGGAGGGGTTGGACGGGCACACAGGGTCCTCGGAGAGGATGGAGGTCTGGCTGGAGTGCACGAGGCAGAAAGAAGAGGGAAGGTGAGGGCGGAGGTGGAGGGTGGGGGGATTGGAACTGGAACATGAGTTGGGTCGAGCAGCGTGGAGCGAAGCCAGAGCGGCAACCTGCATCAGAGGTCACCCCGCCTCCACCCTCTGCCACGGCCAACCACAACCCCAAATCATCCACCGGAGGGACCGGAGTGACCCTGCGTGGCATCAGAGGGTTCGGCTGGCAGGGAAAATGGTGGCATGCAGGCAGCTGAAATCCTGTTTTCGGTTTTATTTCCTCCAGACTTTGGAGTCTGTGTTTATCAGGCAGCTCAGAGTCACTCAAAGGAATCACTCTGAAAGTTAACCTAAGGCTAGAAACACTTGAGCAGAATTTGAGGCTTTTATGAAGTTTCCAACCGTGGCAAACAACTCGTGGCAGAGAAAGTGTTTGAACACATTCAAAACCACAGATGGCACGTTTTTTTAGCAGCTCGGTCGGTGCCACATTTTTCTGTCCAAACTCAAATACCTCCACAACTTGTTTTAAACATCACCCCTGCGGACTCTGCAGACCCTACGGTCGATGTGTATTTGTAAAATAAACATTATTTCCATCTGCAGTCATTTAGGCTTGGTGGCATGGCTCTGTTCTGGGACCTACTCATAAATATACTGTTTGTTTTTTTTAAAAGAAAAATAAACTAAATATTTCTGGCATGCCCAACTTCAAAAAACTTCAGAAAAGTTCATAGCCAACAGAAAAAGGCTCCAGTTGAACTTAAAAGTAAAAATAAAAGTTAAGATTATAGCATCAGTAGTTTCTTGTTTGAGAACGGCTGCTGTCTTGACAGATTGCACCTTTCATGTATGTGTCAAGTGTAAATATGCTGAGTGTGCAAAAAAGAACAGCTTTGAATATCATGGCTTAAACAGAAAACGCGTTTAAGGTGGAAAATGTTACTCAGCTGTGACCCTGCGGCTTTCCAATCAGCCCGATCCAATCACCTCATTGTATAATGGCCATGATAGAGCTGCACGGTGAATTACTGCGCTGCAGCACTCAACATTGTTTCCACTGCCTCATGTTGGGAAATATAGCATAATTATATGTAAATAGTATATCCTGTGCATATCTCTTATTACTCTCCATCATTTACATTTTTAAAATGAGCGCTTTGCATGATTGCAGCTTGTTTTCCCAGAACTACACTCAAAGTGAATTAGTCTGAATTACCTCAAAAGCTGTAGGGGTGCTTAAATTATTGCTGTTTAGCCGTCTCTTTTGCCAACAATGGTATCATTTAAAAGGCTTACTGCCATTACTGCATCTCTCGCCTGTCGATTATATATACAGAACAACACTCAGTCGCTTCAGGAAGTATCCAGACCCCTTCAGACAGCACACTTAAAGGATTTATTATAAAATTTTCCCCAACAGGAACCGATGATGTTTTGGGTTGGAGTTTTTTATGTATGTCATTTGAATGGAAAAGCTTTTAACAGAAAAACTGTAGCACCAAAATGAATGTAGGGTAACATCTTGCAGCGTCCAAACATTTGTCTGTTTTGCCTGGGGCTCAAACAAACCCCAGTCCTACCCCTAATCCTAGATGGGCTGGTGGTGACCAGGTGGATGTTAAGGGATTAAAAACTCAAAAACCGAAATCTCAGCTTTTCATAAGTTTTCCAACAGTTTTCTGTGGCTACAGACTGTGGTCAGGTGCGTCTTGTTTGCTTTTATTCTCTTCGAGATGCGCAAAGAGCTTGTTTGAATCCCACCTGTAGCAAATTAAATGGGATAGATGGAAAGAGGAACCCATCTGTGCAGCTGAGGTCCTCCAATTCACCGTGCATTAAGTCCAAAGATCCCTTGGTGTATCCCTCGGTGATAAAACCGCTGTGATCCAGACAGGTCAGTGCAAGAGTATAAAACAAGCAGTAAAACATCTCCGAAGCTCCAAGTTCTAAGTAGCAGATATAACGTCTTAGCATCACCCATACTGCTGGACTTAGGCTGCATTTTGCCAAAAAAGCAAACTTTGACAAACTAGAAGATGTTACTTTTCAAGAAATCTTTCTTACATACATTCTCTTACGTCCAAAATCTCATATAGGGCAGTTCATGGGAACCCAACTCTGATTCCTGCATTGCTCACCAGCAACCAGGTGGACCTGGGAAGGTTTTTTTTTGTCTCCCTGGGATTTGGGAAAGTTGGATCTTTTTCACAGTGTGTTTCCCCTAAATAGGCTAAACAGTGATGTATATTTGCAAAACTTTATCAATGGAAAAAGAGATGGCTGTTCCATTTTCTGCATCAAAAAGGGGGCCTAAGGGTTTGCCTTTCACAGACTGCAGCTATTCCCCAACTCTCCGAAAATGGCACTCATAGCTATTAATCAGTGGTCATGTTTTGCATATTAATAATCATGAAATTGACCTCAAAGCCGATTGTTAGTCAGTGGTGCTTGTGTTGGTCTTGATGCAAATGCACTGTTTCTAAGGTTTGGGAAACCTGCATACAGAGACCAGATGAGTGGCGAAATGTTCTCCCAGTGAAAACACAACGTCAGAACAGAAAAAGAATCAACTTCCTGTGAACAGAGTTTAAGAAGCTGTATAATTTGTTCTCTGCAGGTTTCACGGTGTCATTCCAACTACAATCCAGTGGCTGCTCCAGCTCTCACAAGTGTTTATAATCTCACCTCAGGAAAAATGCCCCTACCATTTTCTATCAGAGCACCATAACTGGTGGCGCCTAACAAGTCGGGACACCTCAAGAGTTTTTGTGCATGTCAGAAAAGATAAGAGTAGCTTTTTATTCTTGACTTAAAAGCAGACCTGAAGTGCTTCACTGAGAAAATTGGACTGGGTAAGGCTGATATCTGACTCTGATATACTTGTTTCCCAAGTCTGTTGTTTGTCTGTTAGAAATTAAAATATGACAAAATCTTTTCAGGTGATAATTCCTGTGTTTTTTTTAAGCTGTCCGTCACTCTCTGCTGTGCCCTTTAACCTTCACCTGCCCTCCATCTAGACCAAACAGGCCAACACAGCATTTAAAAGGCTGCATCGCCCCGGGTTGCTAGTACTTAATGTGATAAAAACCATCCACCTCAGAATCCCTGCGACCTCTGACCTATCAAATAAGGTCAGAAGTGGCGTGTCGGTTTGCGTCTCTGTGAACTTTCCGTGCGGCTGCACTTCCTTATAACAAACAATCCTGACTTCACATTCTCTCCGAGCCGATAGCATCTCCGGGCTTTCATGTTGCTCTCGATGCTGAGACGTGCTGCAGATAGCAGAGTGTCTGACAGTAAGTGTGCTCCTCATCTGTCAGCAGACCGTGATGTGCTCTGATGTACCTGATAGCGCCTTTATTTAGGAAGGCGCTGATTGTTAAACACCACAGGCGTGCCACACTCAAAGATAACAGAATTTAAGGACCGGTCTTACTGCTTCTGTATGCATCGAACACGAGAACATGGACATCGGCCGGCTGCTCTTATGGTTTCAGTTGATTCAACACATTTCTTAACAGACAATCGAAATTCCACAAGTTCACCCCGCCGACAGATACGCTTATTGTTTACTTAATCTTTGTTTCTATGTTTGGGTTTCTAAACTTAGCTTTCATCTGAACTGATACTTTATCTTTAATGTCAGACAACCACTGCATACAGTCTGATCAGATCAGATCCATTCATAGTTTTCTTTCTTTTGTTCGCAGTAGTCTATGCATACTGTTTTTGCAGTTTGTACACACACAAAAAAAACTTCAACATATTAACAGGGAATTCTTTTGGTATTTATTTTTGATGCAAACTGAACTGCACAAATCCACACTGACATACTTTTTCTTTGTTAAACGTTTCTAACGTTTCCTCTGTTTCCTCTGTAGATTGGAGAAGGCACTCCAATCATAAAACATTTCGGGAAAAGGTCGGAGTGACATGCCAGGAGACGATTTCAGGAAAAATTTCTCGAATGCTAAAACTATTTCGACGTGGTTTCTATCCAGAAGGATGCAATAATAAAAATGAATCTTTTGTTTAAGGTCAAACGCTAACAGCACCTGTTTGGAAAAAATAAGTTATACAATAAATGTTCCACGCCGTAATGGAAGTGTTTCATGTATTTTGCATCAGATTTCCAGTTGAGTAACATCATGCTCTCACCCACAGAGCTCAAATTAGATCATTTTGACCGTTTGCATTTTTTACTGAATACGTTTCAGGATTTTTGTTTCCACATCTGTGGAGATTTCAAACAGCAGCCTGGGGTTTGGGGGTTAAAAGACAAACAAAATCTGTTTTTAAAGGTTTGGTGACACTTATTGAGCTTTAACTCAGTTAGGTTAGAGACCGGAAAATCATGGAGCGCTCAGCTTGTTGAGTCTCTGAAAGAGTAAAAATATTTTCTGATGTGAATTTTATTTTATTTTTTGTTTGTTTGCTATATTAGCATTTATTTTTCTCTGAAAAAGAATGGAACAGTTTGCCCACTGAGATCAGCATTATCTTTGAAATCTCTGCTTAAAACATCCTTTCATTAATGTTTGATTTTAATGTTTGTGACTATGTTTATAATCCTTCTCCTTATTATTCCTTTTGTTCTCTTTTATTTAGGATTTTTAAATAACATATTTTTCACTTCTGTGAATCCCTTTGTAATTTTGTTGAAAAACGTTGTGTATACCTAAAGTTTATTTCTTTGTAAAGAATGTGAGTCACCTTGTTTGCGTGTATTTATTTATTTTTTTTGTCGGCATTTAAGATATATAGACTGGGACAAACGCCATGGTGTTGCATGAAATTTGACCTTACTTTAAAGCGAGGGTGGACTAGAGGTTCCACAATTTACATATAAGTAACAGTTAATGTCTAAACATGAAATATGGCAACCAGCATGCATCTATGGGCTGTGAGACACCAACATGGTGTAAGTAGACTCGTTCGTTTGCATTAGGATCCAGTGTGCAGACAAAGACTACGTCTGTAAATCTGATCAGCCTTCGTGATGCTCTTTATCTTCTATTGATGTCACCATAACAGCATCAGTGGGAGGGAGAAGCAATCAGCTCTTATTGTCTACTTAATTAAGCTTCATTTGACGGAGATGATGGTTTGTAATCAGCGCCTCAACCTGCGACAACGTGGCCTCTCCAGAGCTGCAGTTACAAACTAAACTCCAAGCTCTGGAGAGGAGACATCCAGTGCTCCTCAGTTAAAAAAAAATAAATCTGATATTGATCAATAATTGCAATACATTTTAGAAATAAATATCCCGCTTTTATCAAACCTTAATTATTCAGAGTGTTGCTGGTCACCTGGCAGATGTTAATATGTTCAAAAGCATATTCCGGTCATAGACCCCTGATATCCCTGTTCAGCCCTCTTTCTAAGTTATCTTCAAAATTTCAAGTGCTTTCTTTTCATTTATAATGTTAGTGGCCACCTGGAAGTTCTTCAGCTCTATTTTTTGAGATTTTTGCTCAGAGGAGGAAGGGATATGTTGTTCAATATCACTATTATTGGTAAGTCTGAAATTTTGCTGTACGGTATCTGTACAATTAAAATAGAGTGATACATCTGAAAGTGCATTACAAACAAGTTAAAATACAAAGAAATACAGACGAGATAAAAGCAGGGCGCATCCATCCATCCATGCTTTGACCTTACCATACTAACTCTAAGCACCTGTAGCACATAATCACACCAATCAGCCACATGTGAAATCCAATAAGAAGTCATTCAGGTAAGATTAATCATTACAGTAAAAATCTTTGTGGGTTCTGACTGTCGGGTGAGTGATACACATCCACCTAAACACTGTTTGTGACAGAGCGCCAGTACTCCCCAATGGCGGCAGCCTTTTGCAGGAGAGCAACACATTGCACCAGATGACAAAAACTGCTAAGAAACAGCCCAAGGCTTTCAGCCTGAGAAATCCCCATGAAGCCTTCCAACCAAGCATCCACAGGACAGGTCACAGCTGCAAAGACCCACACAGGACTGCTGTGTTATGGCTGACTGTCGTGATAGCTCACAAGAAACAGTGCTCATCAGAATAACTAACTTTATATACTTTAAGTTTGCTGAACGTACTTTTCCATCAGCAGGACTTTGAACTCAGCTCTTTGTTGTGTCGGCGCTCGAGGAAACAATCCGAATACACTTCTTCCGGCGCTGTAGAAAGCTTATTCTTTGACTTTTCTTTTCCTCTTCTGGCTGTTGGCTGCTTTGTTCTCACTGCCTCAGCACAACGGCGAGTCAGCGTGCAAAAGCCATCTCTGGGTGAGGTATGTTAGCCAACTGGTTTAACAAAGTCTCTGTTGCTTGTTCTGTCTTCTGGGAAATGACAGCAAAGGTCCACACAAGCCAGTCAGGGGTTCATTTTCGATGCTCTGTGGTCTGCACATCTGCGTCTGCTCCTCCACAGAATGGCCTACTTGACTGTGCATGGCGCCATATGGGAGCCATGTTTGAAGCTACTAGCATAAAACCACACAATTAATTCTGAATTACGCCAGACGATCTGCTGCAGGACGGCCCTAATGATAATGATGTGGATGGGTTTCTGGGTGCACAGGCCTTTGGACACGGGGGATAGTTCTCAGTCCACCATGCACAGACAATCATGCATACAGTCCAGCAGCCATTCAGCCTGTGCATTCAGGAAGCGTCTGCATGACTGCCCTAAATTTGCCTGACGCGGGATTGAAATTGAATCTAATGTAGCGCACCCTGGAGACAGCGAGCAGCACACATGTAAATTATTTAAAAAAGGAGCTTTGGACTGCATAATTTAACCCAAATAAAGGAGGAAGATGAGAACAGAATAGTAACTGAAGACAAGTGTCTGTTGACTTGTAGTGTAGCTCGTTTATCACGATCACAGTGTGAAGAGAGTGTGCTGGGAGTGAGTGTGTGTGTGTGTGAATATTTAACTGACTGAAGCTGCAGGAAATGTAGCAGCTCCTTAGAGAACAGGGAGGTGTTATGTTCATTTATATTTTGAAGGTTATTTTTGACAACATGCTGCTATAGAAACACTAGGATATATTTCAGAAGTGTTTGATCTAGATTCTTTACATATATTAAAAGGACTTAGAATTTGAGGCTTTCCCTGATCAGCTTTCGAGTTATTGTAACTGACTGTAAAAAGTCAGCACAACGAAAATAAACTCCACCTAAACTTGGTTTATATCTGACCCAGATAGACTGCAGGTCATAACTTCTTACCTGAAGTTCAGTTCACCTGACGCTCGGACCGGTGGCCGCTTCGGGTCTCTCCTCGTCCTGCCTCCGATCTCCCTCATCCACCTGCTGTCCTCCACCACTTGTTACTTTTACTGAATCTGTGGAAGCTCCGCAATGCCACCACCAAACTGAGTTATTTTTACACACCGGCCAGCATCTGGCCAATCCACCACCTTTCATTGTTTATACTGTTACAAAAAAAAAATCATCGGGCCACCGATCAAATGCCCGGTATGCCCGATGGCCAGTCCAGCTATGGCCGTGCCATCAGTTAACCCTTTGTGTGCCAACTGTGGCATGCGTGCCTAGGGTTGCCGACCCCTGATTTAGTGAGTTGTTCACTTAGTGAAATAAACAGCGGTGGCAGTACAAGTGTTACAGTTTTACTAATGTTTATGTTCACAGCTGCCATTAAGCTGGGCTTGGTGGGGCTGCGTCAAGTCCTACCTGAGGGTACATTCCAGTTCCAACTTCAAATGGAGAGTACTATAATTTGTGTACAGTGTCAGATAATATTGATTTTATTCATTCGTTGGCACAAAGGAAAGCAGCCAACTGGTGGGAGTTAGCTAGCTAGCTGTTACTTAGCTACAAAGCCTATACCCATAAATGGTGAAAAATATGGCTTCCATAGGTTGAAAAAATTAAGGCAGTGTATTCTATCTGATGGACACCAGAAAGCGATAGCTGTGGTTGCAAAAAAGTTGAAGGTACCCTCTATGCAACCTCTGCAAACAACCTCTTCTCAACCAGTCTGGGAATAAACATTTTTCCCTCGAGTTTGCTTTCACATCCAATATGGCGGACAACTCTCAAACAATGTGCACATGACAATATGTGAAAAACCTAAACAGAGTAACCGTGTTAACACTTTCCTGCTGCTTTTGGCCATATTGAATTAAAGAAAAAGCCTATCTAGTAAAAACTGAGCATACTATGTTTCAAAATGGTCTACAGGCTATGGTCATTTGCCAATGATTTATGATGTACAAGTCATTAGCCAATGAGCTAGTGGTTTCATAGCCAAAACTTTGTCACATCCGGTCTTTTGAAACCATGGTGGTGATGGTGAAAACACTAAATGCAAAGCTTCAAATTGGAATTTAATGGTGACGTAAACCAGTGGTTGACATCATCATCATCATCTACATCCATCCTTTATACAGTATATGTTTCGGTCACTGATAACTTTATCACATCCAAGATACCTCAGTTGTCATCATACTAATACTCAGGTACTATACCAATACTATGCTGTTCTCTCAGTCTTTGTGCAATATGCATGACACACAGTGCATGCAACAGAGAAACATAGTGCAGGGTAGTCTTGTACTTCTTTCATCATGGCTTTGCCTGATTTGCAGCTCACACACTCAGTCTATACACGATGACTGAGTTCACTTAGTGGCCAATGGTGTCAGTAACACTAGTAGTAGGCAGCACTCCTTTAAATGCAGTGTTTATGCTGCCTGCACATAAACATCAGCTGACATTAACATTAAGATTAAAAGCCCTTGACAAACACTGGCATCGCAGCTAACACATAGACGCCTCCTAGTTCCTCCATCTCTCTTCGTGCTACATGTCTGTGCAGCAGCACTTTGCAGTTCGATGGATCTGACAGGAATACACAGGAGCAGCGTTGTGCAAGGTGGCAGCTACTGTAGCAAGCTTTAATTCCTCGTCTTATTTCCCATGCACAAATCAGATGGGCTCCAGTGCACTCACAGCTCCTCTTCATCTGCAGCCTGTGACTTTGGTTATTGCAGCCTCCCCTTAGAACTCGGCCCGAGCGGACCTTCAATTATTTATTAAGCTTTTTTACTTTTTTGAAAATCTGAACACAGTGGCATGGGAGGTGCAGAGGACGCTGCCTCTGCTCTCCCGTGGACATTCCCTGTCCTATTAATGGAGCTCTGCTTCAGAACAACAGCAAATGACATTGAGAGGAAATAACTTTGAAGCATTAAAGGAGGTATGTTTCCATTTTGAGCGAGATTAAATTAATCTACTGTTATTGAGTGGCTTAATACATTCAGCGAGTCCCTCAACGCAACCTAATTATATCAATTGTGGGGCAAGAAAAAGAAAAGAAGATGAATGTTAATCTGCCAAACGTAGGTCTGATGTGCTCTCATTTATCTCATCTGGATGGGATGAGGTTACCCGATAAGAAGGTCACAGTGGTGTGTTATCTTTATTAAAAGGTGGTTCAAAGGAGGCTTGTAATGATGATCCATTCAATTCAGTGGATTACAGCCTCTTTGATGGGTTAAATGTCTGACATATGTGCAGGCCCCTTACATGTGTTCCCACCAGCTGTGCTGCTATCACTTGCCTTGGTAGTTCACTGCTATGACCCTCTGCGTGTTTTCCTGTGGGGCACATGGAGCCGAGCTTCCTAGGACACTCATCATAAACCCCTATAGAAGGTCTGATGTTCTGTATGGGAACCCGAGGCGTGGCCACTTCCAGCTCGCTGCAGTCAAACTGAATGATATCTCTGTTTTTGAGTTTAGCATGAACATCTGGCAGACACCGTGAAATTACATCTTTCAGAACCCGCCGGGGCTGAGTTATGTCCGCCAGCCAGCAGCGGGGTCAGAGTTGAGGCCAGGTAACAGCTGGCCACAGCGAAGGCTTCGAGGATGGATCAAGGTTGCGAGTGGAGATGATACATATGCAGTGACAGCAACAGTTTAAATAACTTTACTGAAAATAGTGAGTGCAAAAAGACAGTCCTGTTAGGGATAAGAACAGTGCTTTTTGACCTCTTAAATTACCTGTGATCAGCCTAAAGTAGGGTTATGGCTGGTTTTTAATTTTGAAATGAAGTCTCATTACAGTTTCAAGGTTTTCTACTCGGGCAAACAGGCTGACATTTTCTTAATAAGAGTGTACTTTAACTGAACCCAAACACTAACTCTAACTATAGACAGGTTCAGAGTTATTATAGTTTGCTTGTTTGAGTTTAGCTCTTATTTTTAGAAAACCCAAGTTTTCAGTGTTAATTTTATTGGGGGATGTTTGTCAGGAGCAAGATTTAAGGTTCATATTCAGGACATGTACTGCAACAGAAACAAACACACATCCCAGTTGAGGCCTTTTTTACTAAAGCTTCCTGACACTTGCTGGGTTCACAAATTTGACCATAAAGACTAAAGTTAATAATGATCCCTGTATATATATATATATATATGTTTAAATTTTGCTGTAGGTGGATTTGCAAGCACAGCATATCATTTATTGTAGTTTCTTTGTCCAAAAGGATTTGTATTTTTATTTCAGTTAAAGCTAAAATGTCTTTTAACATATCCATCCACCAAATTCAATTCAACAGTCGCTCCGAGGTGCTTGAAAATGCCTTTGCAGCAATGTTGGATCGTACTTGCCAAAAGCGCCATTGCAAACCACAACCACTTTGATGGCCACTTCCATTTCCACCTTCATAAAGGTCTACAATGATATTAGGCAGACATTCTCAGTTCCACTGTAAGTCATCTAATAATATTAGGTGAGCCAAACAGTCAGCTAACCACATCCATATCTAAAGCCTCTCTCCGCGGAAAGAGGAGATGCTAGTGTCTCAAGTACTAAGGCTGCCTAGCTAAGATTAGCCACCTCTTACAAAGACAACCTTCTGAGCTGTCCATCAACAGTGTCTTCCTTTCGAGTGCAAAGACATTCACTTTAAAACGAAAGATACAGTTTATATACTGTCAGCAGTAAAGGTCAATTTCATGATATTTTTATCCCTCACATCCTTCAGGGGAAACTCATTTCCACTGCTCTATATTTTAACACCTAGGTTTAGTTGAGTTAACTTTAATAAGATTAGATTCATAAGGTTAGATGAGTCACCAAGGATGCAGCAGTTGTTAAGAGCTGAAAAAAATTAAATAAAAACAACATAAAAAAGCTAGTTTGTGTGAACTCTAGCGATAAGCTGGTATTAAGGACGGTTTGAGGTTGCAGTGCATTTACATTCTCATATATTCACTCATGAATTCACCAAGACAAATCATTACAGTGAGAACACGGCAGCACCTGTGCCTGTGGTATCCAGGTCATGGGGTCAGGTCTGAAACTGTCTGAAACTGGATACAGTGTCTCATTTAGCGTTTCGCTCACGTGTCATTGAAGAAAAATGTTTATTGTGGACGTGTTCGTATGAATTCAGAGATACACTAAATTTTTTGTGATTTAGGTCTGTGTTTTTAACTCAGTATTTAAATTTCAGTCCTTCATGTCCTGTTGCTTTTCCAACAGGGCTAAATTAACCACAGTTTCTCCACTTTCTCATGAACACTATAGTAAGACCTCATGGGAAAACTATCAGTGATGTATGAATTAAACTGCATTAAAACAGTTTGCATAATAAATACTTTTTATATGAATTAAAGTGGACACATTCTACTCATTTCTGCAGCTCTGCATGATTCACACTTCAGAATAATCCGAGGAGCTTGGAAATTAAAGCAAATCGACTTTTTTAATAAGAACTTACCGAAGTCCAGTCACTTCTTTTCCAAGCTCCCTACACTACCATGACCTGGACGTTTACAGGCATTCAGAAAAACACTTCTAATTCATCGTCTAATTCTTCTAATTAATTTTTTTCTCAAGGAACCGAGGTAATATGGGCCAAGGTGGTAGATTTTCCTGAAGTCAGAAGTATAACTGCTAAGTCCAGTGTTCATGAAACTGTTTGAGACATGATATAAAGCAGCTGAAGAAGCCTCCACATGTGTAATTTAAATAACTTTGATTTAACTATGCGTCTGAATGCAGGCAACTGAATGCAGATTCAGTTTTATACAATGTCTTTGCACTCCAAGAAGAAAAATGTTAACGTGAATCCATATTACCACGTCTGCATTCATTCCCAGCGCTCCATGCGTCAGATGATGGGCAGATAGAGTGTGAATTTGATGGGCACCAGTGCAAAACACGAGAGTTTAGGAAAACAAGGCTAAACAGAACTATCGAGGGGCCGGAAATAGTTGGAGAGTGATGTCACCCCGGTGCCACGGCATTTACCCGACACAATTAAGAGCTCTTCCAGTCACTGTTGCACTTTCTAACATAATCCATCTGTGTCACCATCCAGGTCCCAATGCACGACCTAATCTAGGCTAAATGCAACTCTAATCCAATTAATCTGTCATTGCACAGGCCCGCTGATGATATTTTTACTTTCTGCTGACACGTCCCATTTCCCTCTTGGCAAAATAATGAGGAGGGATAACTTAATTTGGATAACGGAGAGCAATAATGAAAGACAGTTAACACAGCAAAGAGGGAGCAAGACCAAGGGATGGAAAGAGCAAAGGAGGAAAGTCATCATCGTTATAATGGGCTGCATTCACTGGATCCAAACTTCTGTTTACTCGCTGTCTTCTAAATGATGAGCGTGGTCGGCTCACACGTCCAACACGGCCATGCATCACTGTACAGATGTGTCTCATGCTGTTAATTTCATTTACACCTCAGCTGCCATAAGGACAGGTAATTGGGAAAGTGTTTTAACATCAACTCCTGACAGTCTACAGTGTGGCTCATAATGGGAAAGTGTTGATAAACTGCTGATGATTGCCACTGATTATCTTTGTTCATTCTGTGATGTACAAACATTAGATATATCATCAGCCCAGATGGGGAGTCTCATAACCACTGAGGCAATGAAACATCATGTGGTCTGATTGAACACTCTTCTTTCTCTGTTTCTGAATTGATTTATTACAAGATGATACCTTGAACCTGCTCACTGCCCATTACAGAGTGGATAGACAGAATCTGATCGCATATGAATGGATGTTAAACCAGCCGCAGCGTAGCATCGATGGGCAGAGAAAACTCATGCTCTGGGAGCTAAAGCTTGATATTTTGCAGGTAGATTCTAACAGCAACCAGTGGACTCCTGAACAGTAGTGTTAGGATCATATCTACCTCTTTATGTATTATTTTGACCTTTTTAACAACGATTGGCGATTGTCCCGGCCTCGTCGAGATTTATCGTGCGATCTCTGATGTCATCTTTGACCTGTTTTAGCCATGTTTTCTTCGGTGCTGTTCGCTTGGCGGGTCGTTTACACCAGAGGAGTTGGTGTGGTAGTCGGCTCATGTCCATTCGACACACATGGCCAAACCATAGCAATCGGTGTTTTTGAATGTGCTCCCCGATTGGTGGTTGGTTGTCGCATCTCCATCAGATGTCCTCATTTTGAAGGTGGTCTCGTAGAGATACTCGTAATATCTGCCGAAGGCAATGCATCTGGAAAACTTCGAGTTTGTTGAGGTCCGCTTTGAGCACCGTCCACGTTTCGGATCGATAGAGTAGAATCGGCGGGATCAGTGTCCGGAAAAGGCAGATTTTGGTCGAGATGGAAATATTGGTTCGCCTCCACAAGCACCACTTTAGAAAAGCGAATGCTACGGTTGTTTGACTATTCGACTGTGGATCTCCGCCGTGGAAGCGACTTTCTTCTGCTCTATCAGTGAGCCCAGGTATTTGAACTGCTGAACTTGCTCTAACTGGATGCCGTCAAGTTTGACATTGGCAGGCAATCCATCTGTTGTCAACACCTAATTCAGAGCTGTCCATTGGTTTCGTGCCTATTTTCCCCGGTCTAACGGTTCTGGTCACTTCGGCAGGGCAACCACCTTCCTCCTTTTGCAGTCGTGCTTAGGACCGTCCTTGGCTGAGTTAACACAACACAAAACAGAAAAACACTTTACATGCTTAGATCTGTGGAATATTTTTAGACTTTTGAAGGAAAGTGTTTACCTTTATGTGTAAAAAACAGAGCCCTGTCATTTATTTGTGTGACAGCAGTGCAGTCTTATAGCAGACATATAGTGTACCAGTCCAACTAGCAGGCATGTTTGAGTCTAATCTGAGCTACTTTGGCGTTAATGATCATTTTTCTCTTAGGACACCTGACATCTGGGCCATATCAGTGGACCGGCGGCAGCTAGGCTCGTGCTGAATCAACACAGATACATATGCCAAATGTTTATTGCTATATGAGATTGGAGGGCTTCACCAAGAACAAATGATTTCTAGGTAAAAATGTATATTCAGTGCAATACAATGTTGTTGGCCAAGGCCTGGTACTGACCAGTAAAAAGTCCACATACAACCTTGAACAATAGTCCATTCATATTGCAGTGTTTGCCTCATGTGATAACTTTGGATTTATCTGAGACCGGCTTTCCCATCTATGTAAACTCTTGTGCTCTTGTACTGTTGGTTCGGACATCTGATAAGCATTTAAAGCTCAAGGTTTCCCTAAGAACTGAATGCCGGCTTTCTTTCCAACTCTTTGCATAGGAGCACGATATTTCCTGGCACTAAACTCCGGCTCTGGATGTAAATCAGAGGGTACGAAAATCTTCCTGTATGGAAAAAACTCCAATAACACTGAGCACGCTGAAAACTCTCAGTCACCTGTTGTAATGTAATTTTCTTCACCAATTTGAGATGGAGCCCGCAGTGCACATTCTTGGGATTTTAAAAATAGTTGTGTGAAATTGGGATTGCAGAGAGTGAATGTAATAAGGAAGCGGGAACATATCGCCCAAATGTCTGAGGAACGGCTCTTTATCACACCTGCTTATCAGCACACTGTGCAAGAACAGTGGAAGTGAACCAACACAGTCTCCTCGCAGCTGCTTTGTGTTTAAACTGAAATGTCAGTGCTTCAGATAATCAGGTGCTGTGCTTTGAAAAGTCAAATGGCAGAGTGGAGCTGGCAAAGATGGGTATAATCTACCTGCATCTGCATGTTTTTTGAAAATTCATACAGAAATGAGGGCTTTTATTGAACAATTGGTGACTTTTTGAATAAGTAGTGATCATTTTAAATGCCTGTATTTCAGTGATGATGGTATTTACTGGAATCCACCAGCATTAGCAGCCGCATAGTTATGGTGCATATCCTGCTCCCCACAGTCAGAAAAATGAACATTATAAGGAGATGGATAATTAACTCCCTGGTTGCCACAATCATTTTTCAGAGTTTGTTAAATGGCCTGAAGATGAAAAAGATAAATTCTTCTCCTGCTGTAAATTCAAACCATTTTAATGGGCTAGAAAAGTGGAACTTGTAGCTGCAATAATGTAAACAGACACGTGTTAAAATGCAATAAATACTCAAAAAGATGAGCACCTTTTGCTTCCTTAGGC
>NW_005187541.1:639661-653991 GCF_000239375.1 Pundamilia nyererei | reverse complement strand
GAAGAGAAAGATGGTGGTGAATGACTGACTTTTCTTCTTGTTAAAGCCGTGTCACTACACCTGAGCCTAAAAGGTAGTCCAATCTATTTTTCTGGTGTGCTGTAGGTTATTGTTATGTACTACATTTGTTACTCATTTATGAAGCACAGTACATGTTTCGTACTTGTAATTACCGGTACTTGTACATATACCTAAAAAGTTATGCAAATATGTACCCCTAATTAGTTTTTCAAAATATTAATATAATGGGTGTGTCTCCAAACAGCCATCTCTTTCCTGACAATTCCCTTTGTGCATATTCTCTTACATATGATAAGTCAACATTGAAACACCTGCGGCTTTTAGTCAGGTGCGGCTAATGTATGTACAAAACAGGATTTTCCCCTGATTTTAGCTTGTGCGGCTAATATTCAGGTGCGCTTTGTAGTCCGGGAAATACGGTAGTTCTCTTTGATGCTGCAGATAGAGATGGGTGTTATAACCTTAATAAGACAGATGCAGTGATTGGCAGAAAAACAACTGTGTTCCTTTTAGTTTCTTTCCTTTGCTTTTGATGAGTTGTTTACGTTTCTTGTAATTCCAGTTTAGCGATGATCGGTCGGGATGTTTTTTGATCGAAGATGGTGAACTGGGAGAAAAGTACACGTTACCATGTCCACTTCTGGTTCAAATGTCCAGTATCGCTTCCTTCATGACCCAGTCCATTTTTGCCCCAATGGTTTTAACGGTGCTGTGAAGGGAACTGTTTGACTGTTCTCAGTGTTATCTGTTGGTGAATTCAAGGCGCAAGGCGTCTTGTTTGGGGTGTTTCTTCTGAGTTTTCATAGTTTGATTGATTTTGATTTTATTGATTAGCATTCAAATTCAAATCTCAGTGAAAACAGTGAAAAAAAACCAGTTGTGTCTATTGAGTAGGTACTGTTGGGGAAATGATTGACTATATGAGGTATTTTAAGTTCTCCAGTATGGAAAGTGAGTGTTCTGGTGGATACCATGAAAAAGCTAGTATTTAGATGTCGAGCCTCAGTGATGTACCATTACTATTGTGGAGTATAAAGTAGATTTCGTTTTTGTAAAAAGATAAGATAACCTTTATGGGTCCAAATGCTCCTTCAGTTGATGGAGGATTGTGGGGATTAATGAGGATGAAGAATGATGTTAAAGTTGTTCTTAGTAACAGTTCTTGTTGAGGGTTCCAGATAGGCAGAGATAAACGTCACCATATAAAAGAAAAACAGATCAAAGTTGAGCCAAGAGAACGTCGGAGATGATCCACCCGCACCACAAAGTCAACGATCGTCCCAAGCAGAAGGAGAGCAGGGATTCTGGACCTACAGGCTTCCTATGTGCCTGCAGAGCTGCATTTAATATGTATTTTCATAAGAGTGTAAACAAGCCGTCCTTTGAGCTCACATCTTGTTGTGCTGGAGCGCAAACTATTAATAAAACATGCAGCAGCCGGCATCTGCATTCGCACAATATAATCAGATTATCGTGTTCACCTCAGGCTGTGTTAGAATTTGAAACCTCACCTGCTTCCTCGCTCCAGCTCCTTTAAAATGTTTGGCCTCATGTTTCATCATCTCTTCATTTTTAAGCATGCAGCTCATCCAATTAACAGATTTTTTTTAAGTGAGCTGAAATGAATATTCCTCAGCCCAGAGGTCTGAAGATGATAGTTTTCCCGAGGAGTTTTGATTTAACATTCATTCTCAATTATGACTTAATTGCTTTTAATTGTTCATCAGCTATGGCCACTCTAATCCTGAGATGTTTACTCATCAAACATTTTGTAATGCCAGTTGTTAATAAAACAAACGACGGAAGAGAATCAATTCGGCCTCCTTGACGGCACATTAAGTTTTAAAAGTTAAAGCCAACAAATGCAATAAAATATGAGTGTGCAAACAGTTTGAGATGCATTTATTTTTTGCTGGTGAAATGAGACAAACTTGAGCATCAAACATAATTTCCCATATTCTGTTTGTGCATTCTCCATCGATTTTTACGGTGCAAATATCCTCTTTGTGTAAAGAAACAGGCACAAGGTGACGGTTCAATACAGGATGAGAATGCACTGAGTCTCTGGCATTCTGTGTTTCTTTCAGATAAATATTCTCAGCTTTTCTAATTTAAAATGATCCCTGCTGGGAGAACACAAATGATTTACTCATCTGTCTTCTTTTATGTTTGCCTGGTTCCAGACTGTGCGTAAAAAACTGAAGACCTGTCAGGCCTGCCTATAAATGAGCCTGTTATTTGAAGAAATAACTCGCTTAAGTGTGTCGTGTGAGGCAAATGAATGACAAAAAGTGAGCTTTTGTAATGGTCTGCAAAAAAATGAAGTCCAGAAAGATAAAGAGGAGGAAGAGAAACACAAAGAGGGCACAGGCGGAAAGAATCACAATCACAATGGGAGGAAACAAAAACAGGAAGTAAAAGTAAAACAAAAATATGATGGGTAACATGACAACTGAGACAGAAATGCAGGCGGCATGGCATGAAGATGAGATAAAGAATGAGTAAGAAAGGAGAGGCTGATAACTGAGGATGTATGTAAAGGAAAGCACGACTACAGAGGATACATTGATATGAATTTATAATTCATATTTTGGGAGTAAAACAGACCACTTTGTCCCCCCTTGCGAATCTACACCTACGCTTGACTGTGTAGGAAAGAAATAACAAACCAAACCAGCCCAAGGAACTAACAGCTTTTTCTTTTATAGTTTTTGATCTCCCTTTAAGGTTTTACAACAGGGTTTTCCAAAAGATCCGAAACAGTCCCTCGTCAACACTCGAGATTGTACTGTGGTTGTGTTATGTGAATATTTTCCTTCACTGACAGAAACTGAAAAATCAGAAAGCTGTCCGTCATTTTGACAGATTAGAACACAGATAGTGGGATTAACACTAAATAATTCACTCGCAGCGACCGTGAAGAACAGAGCTGTCAACAGCTGTGGGCGGTCTCTATCAACACGAGATTAAACACAAGAATAAACTCGTCTGTGACCTCTGCACGGTCAGAGGTGCAGAGGCAGTTCATATGTTATGGCTTCCTCGCAGGTGAAGTGAGCACCTCAAAAATGAGAAAGTCCCACGCTTGGTAACTTTACTGACTGTAAATGTAACTTCAGTGTCCCGCAGAGCGAGGGGACCAACCTTCAGAAGAATATATAAACAGACGTAAACAGGTTGGAAAAGAAGTAAAAGGGAATAAAGTAATCAGCTCTACAGCAGCGGCAACACCACCTGATGCATCTGATCATGTTCAAAAATCAAGTAAATTAAGTCTGCTTAGCTCGTGTTTCTCCATTTAGGCACAAAGACTCGGCTGTACCTGCAGAAAAAAACAATTTTGTGATATGAAAAGTGTTTGTTTTCTCTCTGTGACCTCATAAACACTGACTCTTCTGTGCGTGTGTGCTAGTTTCTGTGATTGAGCTGTTTTTGAAAGTGTAACACTGTTAAATGTCCTAAATTTATCTGTTTGTACCATTTATTTTTTTCAAATTCTGGGCAAACACCAGTGAGGAACCAGCAAATGGTGAAATTTACTCCGAGTTGTGTTTCAATCAATTCCTGGAAAAGCAGCATTTATACTGTGACCGCAGCAAGTCACAGGCTAGCTCGGTGTAAGAAGAAGTGGGTTATGAATGCAAATCAGCACCATTAGATTTACTCAATACACTGAATGAAGTCTGATGCCGGCGGTCGTGTGAGGCCGTCCAACCCTTTGCTTGAAGATTGATACACTGCAGCACTCACATAATGGAAACAATAAATCGAGTTGGCCTGTTTATTTTTGTCAAACCGCCTGTTGCCCTGTCTAATTACTGAGATCACACATGGACCCCACGCTCACGTCTGGGGGCCAGCCTGAAATTTAAGCACACTCAGAAAATCTTGTGTAAATATTTTATAAATAAAGATTATTATCATCCTTCAGCCTAACTCTGAGGGAGGATGTGTCGTCTTTTAAGGATTTATAAGGAAGCTGGGAGTGATCTTTGACACTAACTCTTAATAAACTCATAAATTCTGTTATTCACTTTGGCTAGTTGCAAAGGTGAAGCTGCTTCTCCAAATCTGAGGCCAGGAAAAGGTGGCCAGGATGGGAATGAGCTGCTGCCTCACGTGGAGGAGTTCAAGTATCTCTGAGTCTTGTTTCAAGGATTCTCATTTATATCCTATCCTTATGCGCATTTGATAGCACAAAACTTATCTGTGGCTGAGAGAGCACCACCAGAGTTCAACAGTCTCCAGGAAGAAGCTGTTCCTTCGTCTGGTGGTTCTGCTCTTGATGCTGTGCAGACTCCTGCTCGAGGGGGAGAAACAGTGTACATCCTGGCTGAGTAGGGCCCGGCTCCTGCATCTGCTGGTGTAGATGTCCCATGGTGGTGGTGGAGAAGGTGCTCTCTACATTCCTCTGTGCAGCTTTCACCACCATCAGCAGAGCCTTCTTCTCTTCCAGAGAGCAGCTGCCATGACACACAGAGATGCAGGAGCACAGGATGCTCTCCACCACACTTCTCTAGTATAACCCCAACCCTGAGAAAAAACAGAGGTGGTGGTGTGCCTTCTTAACCAGGAAGGAAGTTGTGTGGCTCCAGGTAAGCTCCTCAGAGAGATGAGTCAATTTGCCTGGATAAATAAAGGATAATGAATGAGACGGAATTAACAAGAACCCTCCTACATGAGGTTTTTCTGGCATGCCCAACTGGGAAGAAGACCTGGGGTGAACCCAGGAAACACTAGAAAGACTTTGCTGACATGGCTGGGGAGATGAAGTCTCTTTGCTCCAGAACCCAAACCCAATAAGTGGGAGAATGGGTGGATGCTTCAAAAAGCTGAAAAATCTATATGAAGAGGTGGATTTATAAACCTCTGATCAGTTGATATAAAGAGGTAAACCTCACCATCAGACGATAAATCTCTAACAGTTTTTATTTGAAAGCCACCAAAACACCGAACGCTGCTCAGAAATAGCTTTCAAATCTGTGCAATAACTTTTATCCATGCGCAATATATTCTGGAATCTGGAATGCTGACCTGATGGATGCCTGGACAAAGTCTTGCAGCCATAAACATCACAATATTTAGCCACTGACTGCCAGTAACAAGAATGCAAGTATCAACCAATAAATCTACGTATCCTTAAAAATCCTGTTAGGACGGGCGGTGGCTGTACTGGACAACAACATGCTCCTCATGCATCCCCATGAGCGCGTGCGTGACAGAAAAAAGTTCTGCATGAATGCGTGTGAATGGGTGCACGCGGCTCGTATGCGAGCACACTGAGTGCTCAGTAAGCACCATTTAGGGGCCATTTTAAAGCATATTACAGTTAAGTGGTTGGAACCTAGCATTCGGCATTTGGATACAAACTCTGGGAACTTTATTGGAAGGAACAAATAACCTGCATGTTTGTAATGGCCTAATAAGCCCACTAAAAGTTGCCATATAACTCTCTGTAATCATCACTGAAGATTCTCTGTAGGTTCTCTTCACCACGGGTCGAAACGCCTTTCCACACTGAACATCAGGAATATAAAAAACAAAACAAACGGAGCCACCTTAAGTGTATGCACATGCAACGATTACCAGATAACAGGATGTACGCGCCCACACCGCCACCTTCCCCCAAAAACAAACTAACTAAAAACACAGATTTACTCCTCCACCCAGAAAATTGCTCCAGCATGCTCAGAGACCACCTCTTTCAGCAACACTTATTTCATTATGCATTGTTGTCTTAAAAATAGCAATATCACTTTCAGCTGCCTGAGACTGAGATGTGCCTGTTAGTTGAAACCACTTCTTTATATTTATTGCCTCAGCCTACCCGCCCTCAAAAAGTGCTAATGATTTTCAGACCTTTCTCCCTAATTCATCCAACAGCTGAACTAGCAGCTGTATGCCCACAGAGACAGCCCATCAAAATCTCTGAGCTGCATTCTTCTTCTCTCTTTTCACTTCTTTCACTCTATTTTTCCTCTTTGTTTTTATGCGTACTGGCTCGAGTCGACATTCCTTTGTCTCTCTTTACGGCCTTCGCTTCATCTAACTTCTTTTATTTTTGGTCTTTTGAGCAGAAATGAAGCAGCTGTGTCTGTTATCTATATGTGGACTCAAAAGTGCCCAAGCGGCGTAGATGGTGCACATCCAAACCACAAAGGCCGACTGCAGTTCCTCTAATGTCCACTGGAGGATGGCTTATTAGTTATTTATTTATTTTTTAAGAAAAACGTGCTTTCAGTTCTACAGTCACATTTGGGAAAAGAATGGTTGGCATGCCCAGATCATCGAGTATTTGATGGGCCCTAGGCAGCTTGTTTTTAGGATCAGACTTTCTTTTCTTTTTTAAAAATAATTAGACATATCATACAGGAGCGTGTCCATACATGAGCACAGAATATTTCAAAATGGAGAGGGTGTACCTTACTGAAAAAAAACACACCTATCTGTCTGATTTCCTGGTGATCTCCTCCTCTTTTTCCTCTTTTCAGCATCTCCTGGCAGTACCAGGGCCCTGTGTTGAAACAATAGTGAAGTAGAGCCCAGCGAGCTTTTACAAGGAAAAGCACTTTTGGTATAGAAAAGGAATAAATATTATTATTATTTTTGTCAAAAACAGAACAGTTTCCTGGATACTCGCTTCTTTGGTTTGACGTGTAGCAGGTCTCCTATCCACCGTGATTGTGAGCTGCTAGCTTGCGTTCCCATTTTTATCTTTTCCCCCCGTCGTGCTGTTTTCATTCAGTTTGGAAGTACCGTATTCACTACTTGTTGCCTCCCACCAGGTGACCTGTGCAATCACATTGCAATAGAAAGTGGTGATGTTGATGTTGAGGATGTCGCTCTTGTGAAAAATAAAGTGTGAATTTTGTAAGGAGGCTGCCATCGTGTTTTACTCCAGCCTGACTGAGTCATTAACTTTTTAAGCAGATGGTAAAATCTGGTACAAAAATGGAGGCTTGATCACAACATCAAAGTGGAGAGCAGCACTCGACAGGTGAAGACTGAACTAATGTAACGAGTGAGTGTCAAAACAAGAAACTTCCAGCTAGACTACAACAGATTGTCCTTCTACTACAACAGGATGTGCTGAAAAACATCAAACAGCTCTGTGGTTGGATTGTTTTTCATTCTCACCTCAAAGACGTTAGCAGTTTTGCAGCAAAGGGTGTTGTTCTACCAAAAATATTACCATATAATTATCCTACAAAGAAAAGAAAAAATATTATGAAGTGAGAATAAACACACATTATCTGCATTATCTTTTTTTTCCAAAAATCAGGCTGCTATCATGTGAGAAACGCAGTTTCCCAGGAAAAGAGTGAAACATATTCCTGGGAGGTAGTCATTTTAAAACCACAGGAAGCCCTTCAGCCACGGGTGCACGTGCGAGCGGCCGCAGGTCCATTCCCAGAGAGTTTTCAGATCGTTTGGACGTGGTCTGAAGTGGATGTCTGGAATGTAAATCTCACCCCTGGCTGATTTCTGGATGAGGGGCAGCATGTGTCTGAATGTGCAGCTGAGGACAATTTCCTCACAATCACTCTGAGTGGATTTTTCTTGCTCGTTAATTAATCCGAACTGTGAGAATACGCACTCCTTCGCTTTGCAGGTGGACACTTACAAACCCACACAGCCACGCAGTACACAGTGGAGAAAATCAAACCCACTCTGAAGTGTGTGCATGCAATCAGCCTCTCCACCCTAACCGCTGCTGTGGCTCCTCCACCTCTCTCTCTCGCTCTTTCTGGGAGAAAATAATTTGGCCGGTCGCTCTGGACCAAGAATCTCTGTAAAGTGGTAGTGGGCAGCAGATTCTCAGGAGGTAAAGATTTTGGGTGGTGGAAGAGCAATTACTCCACGGGGATCTCTGGAAGCAATTATTCCACCATCCAAATGCCCCTGAAACAATTCACCGACCGCCATCAAACACACACAAACTGCTCTGCCAAGCTATTGTACTGAGTCACCACATCATTGCTTGCAGAATTGTATTAACCCCATTTACCGTGCATACGCCCACACAAAGAAACTGAGCTAGAAAATAAACAGTTGGCCGGCTCAGATAATAACTGGTGAGACAGTTATGTAGAAAATGTAGTGTATGAAAATACTTGGAGAGTGAAGCAGGGATGGTACGAGGTAACGCTGTCTACCTCTTGTATACACACCCCGAGGATCCGTTTGATTACACTTTGAAACATATGGACCTCTGGGAAGGTTTTCATAGATGTCGCTTTGGAGATTAAATGTTCTTGATATCTACCCATCGAGGGACCTTCACCTAGCATAGTAGAATAGATTGAATTGGTCCTTCTCAGTGTTTTGATGTTATTTTGTTGAGAGTAGCATGAACCTCTGGATGATCACTGGCGATTGGAAGTCAGTTAAACAGGTCACCTATTTTTGAACAGACTGACAGCAGTCATCTTCAGGCAGACTGGCAAAGGTTTGCAAATAATCACAGTCTCAAACTCATTTGGGATGTTTCTCTTTTCAGGCGGAGAATCAACTCAACTGGTTTCCAAATGGCTGTATTCTGGTTATATTCTGGTTGCTGAGTGCCTTCGAGTAATGGCGTTGCTACTTTTGGAGGAATTTCTGTTCAAATCTAGAAGTTTCTGCCTGGAGTCTGAATCCAAGTCATTAATTTTAATTTATGTGCATGTAGACGGCAACAGATTAGCAATTTTTGCTGATTAATCACAGGTAATTACCATTAATCGCAAACAGAATGCATATAACCATGGCAACCTCACCCAAACTGACTGACTCAGTGTGTGGCGCTCTCCAACCGCTGAACATACAAGGTTGTTTCTTCTGATGTTGTCGATGGCACAAAATTTGTGGAAATAGCGATACACTCATCCTCTCGTGACACAATGAAAGCTAAACTTTCTCAAAACACAATTTAATGTTATTTTTTATCATAATAGAACAATCAGAATAAAACGATTGGAAATGTGTCGCAGATTTTTGGTACGACACAAAGAAAACCAAAGAATTACAGAAACGTTGCCTCTCATAAACCCATAACTAATCAGCAAGTTAGAGAAAACTAAACACACTACTGAGATGGTTTAGACATGATAAAAAGTTTAAGCCAGGACAATTGGACCATACATTCAAAAGGTGGGAGTTAAAAGGGATTTGTACTCTAATGAAAAATGGAACACTAATGAGTTTCCAACAACTAAAAACTAAATACAAATTGGAAAATAGTGATTTTTTTTTAGATATCTGCAAGTAAGGCATTATTACATAAAGCAAATAAAATCTGACTGGCTTGAAAAACCATTGGGTGTTATCGGAATAATAAAAAATTGCTATGAACATAAACAATTCAAAGCTATTTCTACTTTCTATAGATCATTAGAAGAGGAGAGACAGGACACAACTTTTTACCTCAAAAAGAAATGGGAAGTTGAACTGGCCATAACTATAACAGAGAAGGAATGGGTCAGTATGTGTGAAATACAACACAGCACAACAAATTCGCCGTTGTGGAGGGAATTTTGCTGGAAAAATTTGACACGTTTTTTCATTACACCCAAGATCAAAAGTAAACAGATCTCAAGTCCACAGGAATGTTGGAGACTGTGTGGAGAAACAGAAGCAGATCATTCACATGTATTCTGGAAGTGCATAAAAATTAAAAAGTATTGGGAAGACCTTAAAATGACCATGGATAATATTCTGGGATATGCACTCCCAAACACCTGCCAACAGATACAAAAGGAGGATTTATATTTAGAAAAAATTATTCTAGCCGCAACTAAAAAAGCAATTACAAAGAAGTGGTTACATCCAGACCCTCCCACTCAACGAGATTGGATTAGTATTGTACAGGGTATCTCAGAGATGGAAAAAATAACATTCAATATCAGACTGATAGGATGTAAATATGATGGACAATGGAGGAAGTGGAAAGCATTCCGAAGTGGCACCAAGAAAACAACACAACAAGAAATGTGCATGGAATAGATGGAAAAGAAATGTAAACTCCAGCGTGTTTGTAAGTTTGTTGGTTTGTAATTTTCTTTACTGTGTTTTTTTGGGGGGGGGTTTTCTTGGAAAAAGTTGGAAGTTGGAAAAAAAATAGTCAAATATGGCACAAGTGTAAAGCAATGCTTTACACAAGTGTAAAGCATTGTACTCAAAATAAACAGTTACAAATCTGGCAAAAAAACAAAACACAGGTGTGAAAACGAAAATATAACGTGGGATTTCTTTTGTGTAGATGTAATGTGTAAATCATTTTAGCAGGTGAGATTCATTTGCTTACTATTCATTGAGGAACACCCGTGGAGCGCCCATTACTGTGCACCCTGCTGATCTGCAGCCAATTCATGCACAACAGGACCAACAGACCGGCTCTGACATGACTGCTAAAGCTCTGTTTTCAAACTACTACCAGTATGATTGCCTACAGGTGAGGCATCACAACACTGTTACTACAAACCAACATACTCTGATGCTAATAAAGTAAATCAGTGGAATGAAAGGACTATTACCGAAGCTAGAGTTACTGCCTCAATTTATTTTATTTTTCGGAGCTTTTGAAATTAGTTTTTTTCTTTTGCTCATCTTCAGCCTACTCTTTCTCACTCTGTTGGAAAAAAAAAAATCACCAGCTCACTGATGAACTAATCTAGGTTTAAGGTTAATATCTAATCTTTTTTTTACAAAGAAAAAACTTTCACTTTTTGGTAAATCCAAAATGAAAAAATCTGTAACACCAAAACGAATGACTGAGTCTTTATTTGAGAGGTCACGACCTCTAGTTTCTGAGAATTTGCCTGTTTGGCATGAAGCTCAAACAGGAGCTCAATGTTTAACCCTGACCCTGAATTTCATCCTCAACTGTAGGATCTTAGTGCTTAATCGTCACATTAAGGTCC
Organism: Pundamilia nyererei; assembly: GCF_000239375.1. Classification (NCBI taxonomy): domain Eukaryota; kingdom Metazoa; phylum Chordata; class Actinopteri; order Cichliformes; family Cichlidae; genus Pundamilia; species Pundamilia nyererei. The sequence continues at coordinate 643,069 of NW_005187541.1, read as the reverse complement.
CATTTAACACCTGTGCCCGACCCTGTATTTTACCATATTTTTTACTGTAACGTTGAGAAAAGGTCAACGCTCGCCTGATGGAGGCTCAAGAAATAAAACTCTTCTTGGAGCTTCGATCTTTTCACAACCCTGAATCCAGCCATCAATGGATGCGAGACAGCTGAAAATTCCCGACCCCACATGTGTCGCCGGTGATCTGGTGGATGTGAAGAAGTTAAACGAGAGCTGAACCTCCATTTACCCTTTTTGGGGTAACTAAGCCTTCTTGGCTGTGTTGTATAATGTTAATTATTTTTAATTTATGTAATAACTATGGTGAAGTATTTAAGTTATCCCACTCTGTTATTATTTGTCCGTCAGCATATCTTTCTCCCCTCGTCTGCTCTCTTTCTACAAATAAATGGACCCACCTGTAATAAAGATAATTACGCCTTTGTATTTTCTTAGGAACGCATTCCGAGACATTTCGCAGCACCGGCGTGTCCAGCGCTCGGCCCCCTTAAAAAATATACATCGGCTGCACTGAAACCGAATCCGTCCGTCTGAAAGCACTTAACCCTCAAAGGCTCGCCTCACTGTTTGATTCTCAGCCTATACGTCCACGCCGCGTGTGGTGGGAGCGCCGCATGTGTTTGTGTGCAGAAATCAGAATCCAACAGGCACTTCTGTGTGAGTCATCCCTGCGTTTTTAAACTCTCCAATTATCCTGACAGGCTGCATGTCATGTCATCGTGACCACCCCCCCCCTGAAGAAGAAGCTGATGCTGCACAGGATGCAACCCCCCAACGTTTCACAGAGTGGAGCAATTCCACCCCTCGGATGGGACACATGGAAGCGGTTTGGGCTGGGGAAGGTGTCAAGGCGGGTGCACGGCGCTGCTGGATGATCTGGGATGCACCTCCCCGTACTCCCCTCCTCCTCTCAGCTCCCGCTCTCTGCTAAGTCTGAGCCAGGAGACGGCTGGTGGGGTTTTTAAAGTGGGGAAGAGAGACGTTAGATCAGATTAAGTCACTGAACGAGCCTAATGAGCTGTTACGCAGGTCTGACACACACCATTACCCGCCATTTACACCTCACAGGCGCAGAAAAGTCCAGATTGTTTGTATTTGTGTGTGTGTGTGTGTGTGTGTGTGTGTGTTCATGTGTAAGTAAGAAACAGAGGTGGCAACAGAGACAAAAAGATGCAGAAATAAGGGGTGTGTAAGTGCTCTTGAACTGGATGGGTGGGCGCGCTGAGGCAAAAAGCAGACTTTATTGGATAATTAAGAGGAAGCAAGTTGCTCTCATCACTCCACCGCTGCTGCTCCCTCCCTCGTTGGCCTCGGATACCGACAGAGCCGACTCAAACAAAGGAAACACCATTCTGCTACAGTTTACGTCCAGCCGGCCTGTTCGCTTCCTGACCCTCTTCCTCTTTGGACCGTAAACATTGTCCCACTCAGTATCACCGTTGATCAGAGCTGTCCACAGCAGACCTCGGGCTTCACCCCCCGTGGCTTGCATTTCGCTTTGCAGTTTTAGCGCTCCTGCTCACCACGGATGGATGAAGTGCACTGCGTGGCTGAGTTAAGCGTGCAGCTGTGCGGCCACAGAGGATCCCATGTGAACAATAAATCTAAAGACAAACCACAGAACAAAATTTACCTCCCAGGCTATGAACAACAAATCCTGTATTTTAGGAAAGAGGGCATAACGTGAAAGGTAGGAATAGGAAAAAGTGAAAGAGAGCAGCAGAGACAGTGTCTGTGTTCCCTTGCAGGGGTGGCAGCTGGATTGTGTTAGGCCGTCAGAGTGCGTTATCTCGGGGACACAACACAAAGCAGGCTCAACAAGCATTCTCCCTGCTAACCACCGCCTTTACGTTAAAGACAAGCTTTGGCGTCTTAGCCATGAACCGTGGGCCCTCGGAGACCAAACACAGGCTGACAGAGCAGCTACAGACAAACCAGAGTTTGTCGTGTCCCGCTGACTCTTACTGGCCCGCTGGAACAGGCACGCCTGGGATTTGTCAGTTCATAAGGCCGCCGTATGGAGATGAAATCAATACTGTTGAATAAGCGAGGCACTCGAGCTAAAAGGCTTCTTAAATACATGTAAAGGGACAGAATAAAAGACTTACTGATGAGCTGAGGAAATGAATGGAGTTAGGACAATAAGCAATGTGGATCACAGGCTTTAAATCGTGATAAAAAGGACAGATTGCAGAAAGCCATCAGCAGCACAACTGGACCGTTATGTTTGGAGTGTGTTTCCCAGTTGATCTGGAAACTATACTATATATACAAATTCCAGGATTTAAAACAGTCACAGGCACACTATGCACTTGGAAAAACTTTCAAATGGGACAAAGTTGAACCCGGAATGACTTATTCATGCTCAACTCTATACACTTTCAAGGGTTTCTCGCCTTTCTGCTTTTACGCCATGATTTTCATAATTCATTCACTATAACTTTCCTTCGCACAAAAGTTCAGATTGCACCTGTGAGTCGAGAAGTTTCTGATGACCTGCATGTGGCAGGGAAACTCAAATGGACTAAAGTTCCCGAGGCTGTGTCAAAAGAAGAAAAATTAAAGCGAATCGCTGGAACCGGGACCCCATTAGCATTTTCATTATGCATTCACATTGTGATCAAACGCTACGTAACGATGGCGCTTCACTCCTTCCACCTGAGCTTTTCTTCTGTGACACTTAATGACAGATTTCCTCCCTGGTTTGATGGTCATTTACCTCCCTGGCAGAAACGGCTCGGACAATAGAGAGCAGCACAATGACGGCTGATTAAACGCTCCGGCTGATTATTCCTGCAGCACGGTGATTGTGCAGCTGAATGGAATCGTGCCACTTCGCACAATCACGGGTGAATATTTCGATTACAGGTTGCAGAGCCCAGCATATTGTCCCGATCAGAGGTTACACAATGAACAGAGTGCTGTCGAAGGTGCAAGGTGGATAAATGCAGCTTTTTATATACAATAGGTAGTGTTCTTATTTTTGGGGGGGTTGACTTTATCAGGACTGGAAAGTCCTCGCAGGTGAGTTTGGATTATGCTTGCAAAATAAATGCTGTCATGTAAAGGTCCATATGTCAGTTTATAAAAATGTTAATGTTCTGCCAACAACTTCCATTTAAATATTTTAACAAGATCATTTTGGATACATTTTTTTTCCATTAAACTGGAACCATGAATGCAAATGTCCAGACTATTTTTGTGACTATTTGATGAACTGCAGCGAGATGATGTTGCGGGACAGTCATTTGAATTTCTCAAAACAGCAGATGAACATGAAGCTCCTGTTGTGTTTAAACCGACAGCAAATCCCCTCCGAATTTACACTAAACAAAGAGATCATATAATAATAATAATAATAATAATAATAATAATAATAATAATAATAATAATAAT
>NW_005187541.1:607081-639452 GCF_000239375.1 Pundamilia nyererei | reverse complement strand
AACCGGCAACCTTCCGATTACAATACGAACACCAAACTCTTGAGCCACGATCGCCCATATCTGCTGAGGTACATAAAATATTAGATAATTACACCGAGTGACTTGGTTACACTTTCTTTTTCTTTCAACCACATCTGTTCGGAGTTAGTAGGAGGAGGAAAAGGCTGCCTTTATCTTTGCAGAGGGAAAGACTCACTGTAGAGAGACGAGTATTACTTGCATGCAAAAGAAAGACAGAAGCACAAATGATCTATTTGTTCTTTTATCCATCAGTGACACACACTGAGGATCCTGCATGGTTCCCAGGCAGTACTGTAGTTGATGAAGATGTGTGGAGGACGATGATAGATGGATGGTTGCTCCAGAGACAGCTGTCCACTTCACTGCCTATTAATGAAGGGAAACTTGGATAAAAACGAGGGGGGCGGGATAGTATTTCTAAGTTTCTGAGGAAAATGCCCAACTCAGTTTCCATCCATCCATTTTTTCCACTTATCCATTTCAGAGTTGCAGAGTGAGAACACGCAAACACCACAGGACCTTCGAAGGACGTTCCAGCCCATAATGTTCTCGCTGTTAGGTGACAGAGCTAACCCCTGTGTCACCGTGCTGTCCCCACATCAGTGTCTGAACAACAATGCACTGGAGAATCAGTTTCCCAAAAAGTACAATTTAAATAAATAAAAATAGAAATATACTTGTGCCATTGCTGTATATAAGAAATTGAGGTACATTATCGCTTTAATGTAGCAGGAAATGTTTGGACAGAGACAGCAGGTGGAGCTTCTCTGGAAGTCTGAACGGAGACTCCTTGACGGTGACAAACTGTGACTCTTAAAAGTTGTTTTGACTGCACCAACACAATCGCCACCTGACATACATTTCACTCTCTGAGGTTTAAGGCATCATAGGTGCTAAAGTCTAACACTATAATTTTGAGAAAGGCAAAACAGGTTTTTTGGGAACAAATGAATAGTTGTGTATAGTTTTATACAATTACTTTGTTCTGTCTTTGTTCACTGGTTCTAAAGATTTGGGATTTAGGGTTAGGGTTGGGGTCATTACTGACAATGACAAACCTCAGAGGGTTACAATGGGATGCAAGGTCATCATTTTCAGTGTACGTTCTCCCTGAGAAACATCTCGGTGTTACAACAGAAGTCTGTGTTAGCAGTTCTGAAGAATTCATGGTGCACGGTCCTGTAAGTGCACTGTCTTTAGGCTGGGACGGTGTTTGGTCTGAGTCACAGCTGCGAGCTTGCTCTCCTCACCAGTGATGATGGTTGACATGAAGTTTTTATCCATTTTAAAAAATGCAAATCCAAAGATTCAACTTGTTTTAACTTTCAGGTGTCCATTTTGGTTCAAATGAGCCAATCACTTCACGATCAGCAGGCCAAAACAACGAGTCACGCTAATGACACACAACGACTCTCCGTGTTTTCATTTCCTCCAATTGAAGCTGACAGCTGATCAAATTATCTTAAAAAATAAATTAAAGAGTTTGAAGTCATTAATTAATTCCAGCACTTCTGCTTTTTCCATCTTTATCGCTGTTTAGAAGCTGTCAGTAAAACACTTTCTGCAGCTCCTTCGCATCAAAAGCCTCCCAGGATTGGGATGGGTACCAGTATCCGGTGCCATGATGGTTCTGACATAAACGGTAGTAACCAGACCGAAAAGCAGCGCACATTTTGGTGCTTTATTTCGGTGCTTTTTTTTCCTGAGATGTGATACGTATCACATCTCAGCTAGATTCTAGCCAATCATTTTACGTTTCCGAGGATAGTAGGCGGGCCCAGGTACGTACGTTCTTTTAGAGCAGAGCTACAGATTAAAAATGCCCAAGGCGAAGCGGTCAAAAGTCTGCATATTTTGCTGTGAAGTACAGCCAAACTCAGCAGCCTGCAACAAGTGCTTTAAGCTGATACTGTGCAAAGGAGGTACCACCTCGAATCTGATGAAACACCTGGTGACGCATAGTGTTTTTTTAAAAGCCGGGAAATGCACCGTATTTGATAGCTTGCTGCGAGACCTCACACCGAGCACATCTACTGCGGGTGTGCTGCCTGTTATCGGACTCGGAGTTAGCAACATCTCCCAAAAACCCGAAGAGGAGAGTCCTGGCCCCTAGCCCTGCCAGTGTTGCAGAAATGATGATGGATGATGACGGCAGCAGCAGCCGTTCTTCTCTGCGTGAGTAGCTTAATGTTGTTCGTGTGTGATTTACGTTGAACTAGCAAACACCGTCGTAGTTACTTGGGGCTGTCTTCTTGTTTGATGGCAGATACTCCCTTCACCCTGGCCAAAAAGGCTAAAATGACCAAAGAAAAAATGGAAAACAGTTAAACATGAGAGGTTTTTGGACAAAGTTTGTGTTTTTTCCATTGTTTAAGCACTGCTTCCATCCAAGAGTGATACCATATATGCCCTATAGCTGCAGAAAAGGCTAACATTGATATCTTTTTACAAAAAAACAGCTGAACATGAGAGGTATTTGGACCAATTTTGTGTTCTCCATTCTTTAAGCACTGGTTCGAGCACCGTTTAAGCACCGGCACCATTTCAAAACTACCCGTTTGGTACTGGTGTCGGATAAAACCTAAACGATACCCATCCCTACCCAGGAAATGAAGGAATTAAAAGCATTTGAGAGTGTGAGAGACTGCACTGCCTCGGTGGTAAATAATAAAGCTGGATTTCTGTTAGAGCGGCGGTAAGCTCAAAGATGCTCTTTTATATACACTCTTAGAGCAGGAGAATTTACCTGTGTTGCTCTGTGCTGCCTGGGATTATTATAAAAACTGTTTCTGTTATGACTGCACTTTTTCAGTATGTGTCACATGTCTGGTGTGGTTTAAGTAATCATGCCATATATGACGGGTCGTTTTTAACCTAATGATGTGATTATTCCCTGATCTGTTTGCCTCCTTCGCAGTCATGAGTTAATGGGAGGAAATTTCTTGCTGATTCTGCATGAAGTGTTTCCCATAAATGATCAGGGTGTATACATACAGGAAGTTTTGTGGAGGCCTGCGGTCAGAAGGACACTCTCATGATTCACTTCACCGAGAGACAGATGATCTATCTGCGCTGACACTGACAGGGTTTGTGGTTAAATGGGAACAAAATCCCCATCTCATGAGGAGAAATGACGATAAGGAAGCTAAAAAAGAAACTTTTTTAAGCAACACTCTCTGCCACAGCTGTTTGTCTGTCTGACAAACTTAAATCACGAGTAACCAACACCTCAATCTGATCTTAAGTGGGCCCGACCACAGAAGGTTTTTCTCATGATCATTTGTGTATATATTATAAAAAAAACCACCTCTGAATCAGTCCTGTTATTGGAGTGGAAGTTTGTCAAGATTTTAATCGTAATTGTGACGATGAACATCCTGAGACGTATTCAGAAAAAACAATGTAAAGTCAGCACCTCCGCCAGTCCAGGTACAAACAAATGCTGCTGTAGTCAATTTAAAAAAAAGACTCTTTCTGGCTTTTAATAATTGAACTTTGAAGAAAACAATTTTACATTTATTTATTTTCAATAGAATACTACAAGACAGAGCTGCAAACATCATCATTGTTACAATCATTATTAATATTATTACAGTTATTATGACAGTAAAAATCACTGCCACATTTCATGATGTTGTATTATAAATGTTTGTAACCGTTAGTTGTTCCAGTGCATTGCTCTAATGCTTATGAAAAAAAGTGCTGTCAGTGATGTCATGTCTGTGTGGTTCAAATTTCTGTTTGTCTCTAAAAGTCACTTACAGTCCTTCATCATGTTATGTCAGCTGTATTTGAGTTAAATATATCTGACTGGAAAATGACTGCATTCATTTCATTAAGTGTTTTTAAATCTAAACTAAGAATCCTTGAGGCCAAGTCCATAACATGCAACTGTTTCAATTAGATTCATTGTCATTTAAACTACTTTTTTTTTTTATTTGAATATGTAACTCATTACTGTACTAAATTCATTAATTACATTAAAGTTACTTACTACTGCATGACAAAAGGTCTTCAGTTATCTGCGTGCCTCCTTGCACTAAAATCAGCTGATTTCAGTTTATTTTTGTTCGTGTATTTAACAAACTCCTAAATCAAAGACTTTACTCACTTTGCATCTGTTTGCTGTGAGGTGCAAGTCCTCATCAAAGATAAGTACTCCCACCCACCAACACTAAACATTTACTTTTATGGTGTCAAAATACATATAGATTTCTGCGTTCTGAAAATGTTCTTCGGCTGTGGCAATGCTTTAAAGTTCACTTATTATTTTGTAAAACAGCCATTAGCTGTCAGAGTTACTGCTGATTATCCACGAGGACTTACACTTCAGAGTGTAGAAATAGATTTATGTGCTATCATGTAGCATTCCTTACTTTTCTTTCATAAGGATAAGTGGAGCCCGAGATGCAGCTCTATCTCTGAATCAAACCGACGGCTCTTCACTAGCGAGATGTTTTCATTGGCTATGTTAAACTGTTGTGCAGGAAGCCGGTTTTGGCTCGCGCGAGCGCTGGTGCTGGCTCTGAGCTCGTCACCCAGTCATTTTCAGCCCAGCTTCCAATCAGCCCCATCATCTGCCCATCTGTCACTGTTGATGTTCCTCCATATTGTGGCCTGTACGCAGCAGATTTTAATCTCATACTTCTGAATAGGCACGCTCAGTGCTGCTGATGCTCGGATCTCACGTCCCATCGAAAATGGCCGACTGGTGATGAATTACCAACCAATTAGCCCCGAGACACCAGATGGAGGCCGCTGACTCAACTTCTGCCTCACATTAAACTTGTAAAAACTTTGGGCTGTTTAAAGGGATAACCGCTGTGACTGGCGCAGAGAGTAAGAAAGGAAATGTTTCAATGACTTTCTGATTAAAGAGCTAGCAAAGGAGCGAGTGCCAGTTCTTCTGCTTCAAGACAAGACTGCCTGTGGTATGACGATGTGCGGATGATGCTGAATTGTCTGACCAAATTCTTAAACAAAGGCAGGTAATCCATGCTAAATGGCCAAGGAAGCACAGAATGACCCCCGAATTGCGAATTCCAAGCTCCAGTTGAAGCTCAGCCTTCCATACGAAGAAGTTGATAAATAATTATATTATAAATTCATTAACGAACAGTGGAAGTTGTCCACTAGACCGATTCTGGCAGACGCAGGTGAGCAACCACACGTTCTATTGTATGAGCAAACTGTGCCTTTTTTAAATACATTTCCTATTTTTGTGATGAATTTTTCTTCTTGCAATATTTTTACTGGGTATTTTTACGCCCTAACGCCGTCTTTTGATTAGCCGCCACTGTCCACCAGGTCAGCACCAAACTGCTCAGTGTTCGACTGCCTTTTAGCCACATGCTAACAAAAACTATTTCAGAAATTAAAGGTGGTTCCTTTAAATGCATTTGGCCTCTTGTCACAAAATGATGCTCCATGTGCGTCCAAAACTGCAAAAATCATCCAACATAAGAAACGCTCCTTTGATTATTGTACTTGGCTGAACAACATGCGCAAAAGTCCAAAGAAAAGTATGTGAGACTGAAAGAAGCGCAGGAAGAATGAGTTCAGTTTCTTCCTCTTGTACTGCAGTCAAACATTAATCTGTTGTCAGGGATGATGGTTGGTTCTTGGGTAGTTTGAGACTAAAATACCTCAAAATATCCTGCAGGGTTTTCTGTCAAAGTCATTCTGCATTGTGCATTGACACACATGGCAGAAAATGAATCCTATTTAGTTTTCCTAGATCAGATCAAAACTTGTCCGATGCTTTTATGTGCAAAATACCTGCAAATTTCAGCCTCTGTGTGTAAACCCTGGAGATCACCGGCGTATCCAGGCTGCTGTCTGCTACGAAAACAACACAAGCTCACGTTATTCAAGCTTTCAATGGAGGGGCCACCCAGTACTGCTGTGATTAAAAAGGGCATAGGAGGCTTCTCTTACATCAACTTTGCTTCAGCTGAAATTGAAAATTTTTAACAGGTTTGATAACGCTGGTGCTGACCCTTATTATATTTCCTCTGTTTTTCCTCTAAGTCACAGCTTGGATTCGGCTGAACTCTCACTCAGGCATGGTGATTTATCTGACTATAAACAACAGTCTCATAAAAGTAAAGCCTAATGCTGCTCGGTTTGGCCTCGCGGCTGTTCTTGACTTGAATTATGTGGTGCTTTTTCAGGTGAAAATGAGAAATATAATCATGTGCTAAGGGGGTTTAGCATTATATTAAAGAGCTGTATTGATGCAGTGTCCCGGTGCTGTTGATCAGAATACAAACTACAAGTAGCAACAAGTGGGTATTTTAAACGAAATGACAAAAATGTGGTCAAAGAGAGTCCTTAGAGTCATTCTTCTTCATCTGTCCAAGCGGCAGAGACTATATCCCCACAATTCAAGAGATAAATGAAATTAACGTCAGTTTATGACCTTCATAAGTCAAACGAGAGGCAAGAAACAGAATTTCTCACTTGGATTTGCTTTGATGACTCAACACGTCTCGGCTGATTTTGATGGATTTGGATAAATTGAAGTGCTTTTGCTGTTACTGATGATTGAGTCTCTTGGTGCTTTTTGCAGACGTCGTCCCCTGCTGAGCTAGCTTTTAGACTTGAACACACTCACACAAACTCACACGCACCTTGATATTCCACAGCGCTCAGAATACTGCTTCCAATCTAATTTCTGCAGATGTAGTGACCCATGAAATGATGCCAAGTCGCTCTCTTCTCCTCAGCGGTATGTAAAAGCTGCAGATTGCCTCATTCAGCCTCCAATATTAACCCTTCGGCCACCTCTTAATACCTGCCACAATACCCATGGCTGAGCTGAAAACAGGCCTTTTCCACAGACAGTGCAAGCGTATGAAGGCCGGTGTTTGAAGTTTGTGAAAGAAATTTGGTGCCAGGTGTGTGTGTGTGTGTGAGAGAGAGAAAAACAGGTGGCCCACTGGAGTGTGTGCGTGCATGTGTGCATGCACAGGTTTAGTTCAAAGATAAGTGCTGCATTGAGACAGAGATAATCCTCTGTAGAGGGTTCGCTGGAACTCTCGCTCCACCAACTAAGGGAAAACTTTGTTAATGTTGTCATCTCCAGAGAAAGGAAAAACAAAATTTTCTTTAGTGAAACTGGAGACTATCTCACCTGTGACTGGAGTAAGCACAGTCTGTGCGATAAAGGGATTAGAGGATACTTGAAGAGATGAGAGTTGTATAAATCCAGATCTCAACAATCAACAAAGTTTATTTTTTATTCACAGCTGTTCTAGGCGGGGTTTTCTAAGGTAAAGTTAATACTGAAAACAACCTGCATCCTTAACCAATAATGTGTAACTTCACATAAATAATATCATGAAGGCATATAACAGAAAGTAATACAGCATATAGAGACACAAAGGTACATCGCAAATAGTCATACAATTTTTCTAGTAACTTGGCAACTGCCTAAGCTGCATCTGAGAGCAATTTAGTTATAAACATGGTATCTATTAAAAGGATATATGTATGTGAATATGTAGTGGGACAGATTTTCAGGGGTTAACCAAATCTATTTGGTCTCACTAAATACATGGTTTGAACAAAGTCTGGTACCAATGAAGCTTATAGGAGCCCAATGTCTGCCGATGGTTCTGGGTATTTGGGGTCTATGAAGGGCCACAAAGAAAGCGCACCTGCTCATAGTTCACAGTGTCTCTCTTTATCTGCAGCATCTGCAGAATCAGTAGGTCAGTAGAAATTGTAAATATTCAGTGTTTACAGTTGCTCTTAAACTTTCACGATGTAGGTGGGATGCACGTACTAAAGAGTCGACTTGGAGATCTAATGAGGAATTACGCTTGTTGCCTACAGTTTGACAACAGTAACCAGTGTACAAGTTTAGATGACAACACCAAAAGCACATAAAAATTTGTTGTTGTCTTAAAGAGGGTAAGTCATGATACTTGCTGATGGATTTGTACTGCTAACTCAAGTGTTATCAAAGGAGTGCACCATCAAAACAAAGTAGTGAAATCATCTGCACAGAAAACTGAGCCATTGTAACTACTGAGCCCTCAATAGCGAGTTCAGCTTCAATATGTGCACTAATGGGCACAGACTGATGAAGACTGCTGTGGAAACCACAAGCAGTGAACCACATGCCGTGTAGCTGCCTCTCAGGAAGCTGGAACTCCTCAGCTTCACCAGAGATATCTTAAGAAGAAAAATTACTCTAGAAAAGTTGTTCCTGTTCTTCATCATCAGATCAGCCTTCTTATCTTCTGAATGTGAGGTGTTACATGGTACTTTGTTAGTGCAAACTATCCTTTTTGACTTTAACTTCTTCAGTAAAGATCCCTGTAAAGATCTACAGACCTGTTCCTGCTGCCTCTGATCCCTTGCTTTCTGGTTCGTTGGTTTTACATTTTAGATTTGTTTTTAAATCTACATTATTTTTTGTGGAATCAATAATGAGAGGATACCCTTGCAGTGCACACTCCCAACCAGTAGGTCCTCATCTGAGAACGTTTAAACAATCTGGCAAAATTAATAAATGTGAAAGTGAGGCTCAAAGGAAGGCTTGAAACATTCACTGGGAAACTTTGGTTTTCTGGCATTCAAATAGATGTTACTTTGACATGTAACTATTCCTGAAGACTAAACACACCCCACAATGGTACTTCATAATGGAAGCTGTCTCTCCCACATCGATGATGCATCCTGTCACACTGCAAACTGCTCAGGAATACCACAAAAAAACAACAAAGAGATTGAATTGTTGACCCAGCCTCAAACTATGTGGAACACACTGGAACAAGCCCGGTCCAAGAAGGGCCTACTCTGCGGCCCACAACATCCAAAAGATCTACTGCCAGCCATCTCATCACACCCCCAGAGATCCTGTGTCCACAGTATCAGGTAGGTGGTTTAAACCATAGCAATCAACCAACACATTAAGATATTAAAACAGCAACATAACACAAATTAAGTATTGCATACATACTAAATTTGAGTCTTCATGACCATTGGGCATGCTTCTCTTTCCAGCATACAGGATGTTGGCAGATTAATGAGGAGAAAATTGCGACACAGAAATGCCAAACCTGTGCTTGAGCTTCGAGTTTTGTATACTTTGAAGGCAAATCATTCTTTGTGCTTATAACTGGACCACCGTGCCACCAAAGCATGTGGGAATGATAAAGTTAGAGTGTTCCAATGAAAGAGAAACCAGCGGTTCTGTGTATATAATAGACATACTCTTGCAATTTTCCATTTAAAATGCATCTTTAAGTGTCTAACTCTCTGATCACAACCAAGTCAAATCAAATGTATTAAAAGAAAACAAAGAGAGGTACATTTGTAAAACAGCTACATGTGCTTTATATGTGAACTAAACCTTTGAACCAAACCCAATTTTTGCCTTGATGGCTGTGCAGCATTTAGAGCATTGTTAGAGCTCTAATCAACAGAAAATTGCTCAGTGAATTAATGTGAAATGAGGTTGAATTCAAGTCTTTGTAACTGCCTGACCTTTCACTTTTCAATCAAATTTAGACATAAAGGGGATTTCTTTTTAACAGCTATAACCAGATTTCCCTCAGAAAACATCATCCATGGATGATTGGTGTTTGGGGAGAGTTTAGCTTGCAATAATTATGCAGCAGTGATAACTTTCAAGACTTATAAAATCCTGAGTCAGAGTACTATAAACCGTTACGCTTGAGAAACCTTCAAATTCACCAGCCTGTTACTCAGACTGGACTCCCCAGGTTTCATTTCATTTCTCAGTTTGCCTGAAGCATCATACCCCCCACTTACACAACCCCCCACACTGTTTAATGCACAGCGGATTTCAGTCAGAGGTAGAAAATCTTGATTTCCTATACCTTGCCGAAAGCAACAGATCAGGGTTCACTGTGATCCTTCCTGTGTGCCGTCAGTTCTGTGCCTCTGCTGTGTCTCGGATCTTTTGAGCAGCGCTGCATGCCTTTAAAGAGCAAAGTGTTGTGACTTCTATCTGTCCAATCTGCCTTTCAAAAGGACCAAAATCAGCTTCATCATGTCAGAATTATGGATGAAGCTGCTGATACTCAAGACGGTTGGTATCTAACTGGTGGGGATGTTAAACAAGGTTTTGAATTTTTGATTTTTTAGAAACAAAAGCACAGATGGCACATATGTTTGTAGCAACAAAGGACTCCTTCAAGTGAACAGGAAGTGGATGGAGGCTTGTTCTGTTTAGTGGAAAGCTTTGATGTCTGAGGAGATAAGAGCTTCAAACGGGGAACATGTCGTGAACATTGCTGAAAAACAATAAGAAACATAAACCCAAATCAGCACGCTTCATCTGCTGCCTGTACTGTATGTGTTCCTGAAGTGTTTTCATGGCCTCCAGCTTTCATTTTAACTGCGTTTCTTTTTCACTGAAGTCCCTGCACATGAGGTTCGCCCCACAAAAAAGCTGGACAACCAGAGCTTAAATGATAAATCAGCAGCACCCTCGTTCTAATGTGATGATTGCTTTGGGGAATTATTTCTTGGCTCGCCCCCTTTGAGGAAGGTCATTACTTCACAGTCAGCCTGCAAAACAGGCAATAAAGTGATGGGATAATAGTCAAGAAAATTGTTAATTAATAGGAGTTAAACATTAATGGCAGCATGAACAAATGCTTCTAGTGAAGAGAGGTACTAATGGAAGAGGGAACATGGTAGAGGAAGGAGAAGCAGAGGGAGAACGAAGCCCCTCCCCCCAAAAAACCAAAAACTAAATGCAGCAAACAAAAGCAGATGGAGGCAGAAGACAGAATGACGGAGAAGTGGGGAGAACAGATGCTGATCAATGCCTGAGCTCCTGCAGCTTCTGGAGTCTTGGCTTACTGCTTCCTGCCTCGAGTCGCAACACCGCCAGAGCAGCGCTTTCCCTCAAAACACCATCACAGCGACAGCAACAACATGTGGCCGTCCAGACGCTGTTTCTGAGATGTACCGCAGCTTCACTGTAATCTAAGGATGGATGTGTGACGTTTATCAAAAACAGTAAAGTCTACTCTGTCCAGTCCGGCAGACGAAGGAAACTTTTTCCTCCACCATGAGCAGCAATCGGGCCAACAAGTTACTGAGATAGACCCTAAATAACACCACGCCCAAATTTCTAAAAAGCAACAATATCTGTGGCATAGTCTTCTAATTTATAACTAAATAAGTGAATATTCAAAACATACAACAAACCATTGCGTAATAAATGAATGTAAAATGAATAAAAGATCCAAAATAGAATAAAAAAAAGACAAATATGTGGAAAAATATAAATGCTAATCCACCAAAATGTCACTATAAGTATTACCTCAGTAATTCATAATCACTGGTCTTGAAAGCTGCCTGTTTCAGAGATTAAATGTGCTTCCTCTTATGGGTTTTTAAGTTGAATCCAAATATCACAATTAAAATAGTTTATTAGCTTCCAACATATTACATCTTTACCTTTCACACCACCGTACTTTGTTTAGATTAAAATTTATCATAAATTATAAACTTATGTCTTCTGATCTGTTTATGGTTGCTTCACATTTTGAAATTCAGAAAAAGGGCTACACAGAGATGGATTAATATGAAACATTATGTTAGAAATCATAACAATGTTATTCCACCTTAATTTCCCCCCAAAACTGAACTTAATCTGTTTAGATCCCAGCCTGTCAGACCAGGTCAACATCAGAACTCTGTGACATGAGGATATGCTGGTTTCTGTCCCTGGAAATATCCACAGCCAAACATATTTCATTATTATTTCAATGATGCTACCCACCAATAGAGGAAAAGGAAAGGTTATGTGCATTTCAGAGACTTACACTGCAGCGAACAGTAAAAGAAAATTAAAAATATCCCTTGGATATTTTAATATTCTTAAAAAAAACAACAACTTGCCAACTTTAAAATCTCAGCATTACAAAAGGTCAAATCCAAGGTAAAAGAAGTGGTCAAAAGGTCAAATACAAGTCACATGAGTCCTATTTTAACAAAGTTCACTGAATAATTTGAGAAGAATGGGCATAGGAAAACTATACACCCACTTCATTAGGGACACTGGTTCAACTGCTCAAAATGCAAGTATCCACCCAGCCAATTGCATGGCAGCAGGTCAATTTAGACATGATCAAGATGACCTGCTGAAATTCAAACTGAGCCTCACAACGAGGGAGAAAGTAAGGTAACCACTCATTACAACCAAGGTATGCAGAAGAGCATCTCTTAATACACTGCACATCAACCGTTGCACATTGTGACGTGGGTGTGGTCTCTGGCCCGCTGCAGAGGAGGGGTGGCACAGTGAGCTCCCAGGGCGGCGCGGAGGCGGAGTGAACAAGTGATTGATTGTGACTCTTTAAGTGGCAGTGACAGTCGAGGAGGGTGGTGAGCGGACGTGACTGCGGAGCGGGAGTGTTTGTGCTGAAACCACAGTGAACATTGTTAATGAAATAAAAGTGCTGTCACCACACCCGTGGACTTGTGTATGTACTACAGCACTAGAAGACCACACCTGGTGTCACTCCTGTGAGCTGGGAACGAGAAATTAAAGCTACACATCATACGGGCTCACAAAAACTGGATAATAGAAGATCTGGAAAAGTTGTTGTTCTTGTTTTAGTCTCAATTTCTGCTGCAACACTTGGATGTAATTGTGCGGCAGACATTTTTTTGCTACAATTTGGGACTGTTTGGACACAACTGAGCACCGTTTAAATGCCACAGCCAATCTGAGTATTGTTGCTGACTATGCCTTCCCCTTTATCTTCGTCTACTGATCCTCAAAATGCCTCCACACTCATTAGATCTTAATCCAACAGAGCACCTTTGGGATGTGGTGGAATGGGAGAGTCTCATCATGGACGTGTAGCTGACAAACCTGGAACAACTGTGTGATGGTATCATGAGAGATGTTTCCAGCACCTTGCTCACTGAGCCATGAAGAACTAAAGCAGCTCTGAAGTAAAAACCTAATGAAGTAGTTAAGAAGTAACTATTTATAGATAGATTAGTTGATTTTTATTTTAAATGCCTTTTTAAAGATTATCTGATGTATACTGAGGATGAATTGGTCATAATTGACAGACAAAATGAATGAATTTCGATAAATGTTTAAAGCACTTACTCATTACTCAACCATATCTCAGCTCTGATGACATGTTTTCCTTCATTTTCTTATTAATTACTCTCTATTTGCACTAAACGTCATCATTGTTTGACTCCAATCCAACCAACAGGCCCAGATATATATTTACAAACATGACACATCACTGATCTGATAATAAAGACAAATGTCAGTTTTCCTGCATGCTTCAGCCAAATTTTTTTTTTTTTTTAAAAAGGGCACATTTTATTCGAGCTCAGAGGCAGCAGCCAAACACACTCCAGTAAGTGCTGAATACATCACTGCGAGCCTCTTTGTGCACATGTCTCCTGATTAGAGAATCCAGCCTGGGGTTGAAAATCCTTTTTGTAGAAACCAGACTGTTTAATTGGTCACAGCGTGATTTTTTTGGGGTGGGTAGGGAGGGATGAGGAAACTGTGAAAATTCATGCTACGAACAGTAAGTAGGTGTTAATTAAGCATAGGCTGCCATGCTTTAATTAAATTGTTGTTATATCGGGGGAAAAATCAGTTGACAGCAACCCTGCGATGGGCTGCAGACGGGTCCAGCATGATTCCTCCTCATGTGTGCTGGGATGGCATCCAGCACCCCCACATGACCCTGAAGATGAGGTAGCAGGCAGGAAGAAATCCAACCCACTAAAGAAAAAAAAATCCTTGTATCTTTAAAGCTTTATTTTCTGTTTGATCGCCTCTTCTCCACTTCTGGAAGTTTTTTTTCCCTTCTTCTTCATAGTAACATGTAATTTCCAGCGCCCACAGAGAGAAATGAAGCCCTGAGTGGAAAAAAAAAATCAGATATAGGTGGAAAAAAAATTGGAGTTATTTGATTTTCACGTCTCACACGGTGAAGAAAATGTGCGGGCTTTCTGACGTGGCATTTTCACTTGAAAGGTCACTTTGTACACTCGACTTTTTAACTGCTGCAGCGCAGTTCGCTCCTCTCCTCTTCCACTTCCATACTTCCGCTCTGCTCTTTCATTTGACCCGGCAGAGGGATAGAAACATCACAATTACAGCTGTACGACTTCCTGACAGATAAAGGGTTATTAAGGGCAAATTGTTTTAGCTGTGTAACAATCTTCGTCTCGCAACTTCAAAGGAGGAAATACAATTACAGGCTTTAGGAGGATTGGATGCAGCTGCACATCTCAGATCTGATCCGTGCTTTGCTTTACATGGTCATTAGACTGCGGGGATGTAAACAAATGCAAATACGATTTCCTGATATGAGCGGTTAATACGCGCTGAACACAAAGAAACGACAAGTATGCGCGCACCCAGCATACATAACTACAATCGCTGATACTCAGTCTGTGAAGGCTGAGGCAGCCATGAGCTTCTTTTCTTTCTGCAGGTGGGTGGATACAGACACATGTGCTCCAAGGCTACTTTAATGGGCACACCTGTTGAATCTAAAGCACTGCAGTAAATACAGGGCATGAACTTGAAATTTAATAGATGATGCTAATCATTTATGAGCTGTTCATTTAATCATGTGTTAACTGGTGAGGTTTAGTTTACAAGATGGATATCATCCCCTGGTTTCAGGACTAGAAAAGTGGAAAGTCTTCTGCTAATGACAGCTAGTTTGGCTAGCAAGCTGCATCCACAGCTTACACAGCCTCAGAAATACTACTTTCACTCACCAAAAGTGGAGTACATATGTTCTGGATGATCTCTGTTACATAGCAGGGCAAAAGACTACTTCATAAAAAGGCTCCAACAGCATAAACACAGTCCGGATGTCCAGTTCAGGGATATCGATTATCCCTGGTGAATCCTAGCATGCAGCTAGCAGCTACCATACAGTTTTTATGAAGGTGGAAAATATCCCAAAAGACCAAAACAGGTTTTTTTGTATCAGACTGTAAATGTATTTATATATTGTAACTTGGGAACTGACTCACTTTAGGAGCCTGTCTCAAGTAGACATTGGAGGAACTGTAGCTATTGTGATTTTTCATCTTTGTAGGCATGACAGGATAACCCACTCAAGTACTCAGAATACAACAGTGTAGTATTGAAATTCGAGCTTTTGACACATTTGATTGCTTTTTCAGTATATTACCAATGAAACGTTTTCTTGTGACAACAGAATAAATAAACGAGGAGATTCCTGATGTATTTGCAATGTTTCTGTCTTGCACCAACTTCTTGGCACGCAGCTGCATGCTAATGGAAGCTATCCAATCCTCACCTGTCAGTCAGGTCAGTCAGCGCAATTGCAGAGAGGAAGGTCTTTAAAGTGTAGAAGTCTTTACATCAGGCTGTCAGCTGCTAAAGAGCTTTCCTTCCCATTCCTTCTGGACTCAGTGAAGGAGGCATGCATTCACTTGTTTTATTGAATGGTATTAATTTGAATTGAGCTGATAAGCCCAGCTGACTAACCATTAGCAGACCAAATATCTTTGTAATATGAAACTATCGTCAACTGAAGGACTGATAACATTTAATAACTTGTCATGTAGTTTTTAGACAGTAGTTATAGTATTTAATCCTATTGCCATCTGAATGTAGACTGCAGCATTTAGAATATGAAATAGGCTGCTGAACATTGACACAAGGCTGCTTTTTAACTGGATTTGAGTTTTTAATTTAATATTCAGGCATTCAGAAAGTTTCAGCAGTGCAGGTTAAAGCCGGAGGGATGATCAGTATTAGAGCCTGGTGCCTGGCTCAGTGCCACAGCGGCAAGAACTTACTGAGCTGAAGTTTGTGACCATCCTCAGAGTATTTTTTTTTTCAAATGTCTTTAAATTATCTGTAATTTTATCTAGACTTTCATGCAGTAAGGCCTTGGAATCTTGAAACCAATAATTTCCAATCAGTAACTAATTTACATTCGTACAGAATTAAAAATGTCAGTAAGAGGAAAATGCATTTTTGACGTTTGGCCTCGTGTTTGTCTGGGTTGGATTGCGGTGGGCGCAGGATCAGGGTATGCCCTTTCCACAGTAATGTTTTCCAGTTCCTCTGGCCAGGTGAGATATACAGTTATAGATATCTGGGTCTATACCAGGGTTTCCTCCGAGTTGAGCATGCCTAGAAAATGTCCAAGGAAGCATTTTGTTAAAATACCTGATTCACATTAACCGGCTAACTTCAGTTTCTAGCTTCTCTTAACACCCACCAGGTCACCAAAATCCCATCTAGGGTTAGGAATAAGGTGTGGGTTTGCTAATCATCCACTCCCTTTTATAGAATTTGTGTCTATTTGGGAGAATCAATTGTAAAAGACTTCATCAGAAAAGCAAAACAAAAACCTAACTCTGGATGGGTCGCTGGTGGCCTGATGGAGGTGAAGAGGTTAGAGTCATTTGGCCGATATTTCTATCAGCTTCCTGTGAAATGAGGCTTGTGTTGTCATCAGAATGAAAGGTGTGAGAAAAACACACAGGCAAACAGCTTCCTCTTCACTTCATTTGACTCTCTAAAGCTTTATTGACACGCATGGGTTGTGCCGCGGGTCGACATTGGTGGGGTGAGTGACTGGCTGCCAGCGCAGAGATGAGGATTTTGGCCTTGGCAAGCCAGGGCATGCTGCCTCCAAGTGTCTCCAGGGTTCATTAGCCCCCTCCTCTCCCCTCTCAATTAAGAGTCCTTCCCCTCGTTAGGGCCATCTGCACTGGAGATAATTAAAAAGAGGCACGCTTTAATGCAAGAGTGCCCTCTTGAATCGCTCCATTGATCTTATGTCCTGGATATTTCCACAGGCAAAAATTCTCCCTCTACACAGATTCCCAACTGTATGCATAATGTGTAATGGCTTGATGTTGATTAGGAAGCTATTGGCATTTTTAATGGCCGCTGCTGGAGGGAATCGCTCGGACCAGCTCGGGCCCAGTCACACAGAGTAACGATCAGCAGCCCCGAGAGGCTCTGACTCGGGCTAAAAGTGTGTATTTGTGAGCAGCGCATTAGTCTCACAGGAAATGGGCTTCTCCTGCGTGGGAGTCCTGATGTGTATCGGCAGAACCGAACCTGACCTCTTTGTGTCCAGAGGATTTGGCCATGACTGCTGGAGAACCCGTGTTCACTGTTGCTCTCCATTGATCTGCAGTCAGACTGTGATGCTCTCAATCGATGTCTTACTCTTAGCCACATCAAACTGCCATGAGGTTGTGGAGGAAGGGCGGTCAATACCACACAAAGCTCCTCAACAAAGTTTGTTTACACCGGAGGACTTTTTCCCCTTAATCACTGGTCCTTTACAAGGTGTGCTGCCGTCATTAAGTGAATTAACAGTGGGAGGCTGAGGAGGAGCGAGTAAGGACATGGTGGGGTAAACATTAGCGCTTGCCTGTACGGATATGACGGGCTTCTTATGAGGCGGCATTAGAGCTGATGGCAGGAGACGCAGATGGCGGTGGACATTAGGGGAAGGAGGGATGGTGTGTGCGGCTTGTGCTTTTTTCTCCCGTGATGAGGTGAGGACAGGGCAGATGGGATATAGGTGATGGAAATGGGCCGAATCCATGGTCCTAAGGACCACACGGTGCAGGTGGAGGAAAGAAAAATAAAGGCTGAGGTCAACACATTGGGCGTCTCTGTGGAGAAGGCAGGAGTGACAGGTGTATTATGGCCTGCTTCAGCAGCGAGGATTCACCGTATGGTAGGCACTTATGTGGCAGAGATTATCCACGAGTCAGCGTGATTCTCCTGTGGTGTTATGCACACTTGAGACTGGTGGGAGGAGGAGGAGGAGGGGTTACTTCTGTGCCTTCGTAGCAGCTGCTGAAAAAGTTTCTCCTCCCCAAAGTTGCTGAAGGAGAAAAAAAAGGAGTCACAACAAGCTGAAAGTACCCACATGTAGCTGCGAGGGACAAAACTTTATTAATGATGCCCGGCGTCTGTGGGCTGAATAATATCAGTCTCTTAAGAACGGCTGACTTAATCTTTGACTTTCATTAACTGTGTGAAGGCTAATGATTTTCTCTCACCGTTGACATTGTGATACTGTCTTTGGAAAAGAAAGAGACATCATTAAGTTCTGTCGTAATGCTCCTTGTTCACACACACATCCAGTAGCACTCCAAAGGGGACCTTATTATGGATCATGAGGGCCTGCTCGACCCTGCATAACCAGCCATTCATTTTTCCTGCCAGGACCCAGGTGACAGGATAAAGGTGTGCAGAGGGGCGCCAGAGACCTTGGGCTGTGCAGACTAATTACCCTCAGTGGTAATTATGAGAGTGAAGCTCAGGTCTAACCTTGGAGAGGAGATTTAGTGGCATGCAGGAGGGTCCATTGCATGTAGCCCTGAACAATAAGCACGAGCAGGATGCTGCTGGTAAAAGACACTGTTAACATGTTTGTGAATACATCTGCACATCAGATTAAGACGTTAGATTAAGCAGAAAGCACACATAGGGGAAAAGTGCATGGAGATAAATCATGAAAATGACGCATGTGGGACTTTGGCTACATTTGCATTGTAGCAGAAACTGTCCTAATTAGGATATTTAACCAAATGTGAAGCAAAACTCAGTACTCAGAAACATCTCTGTGGTTCAGGCCAGCCCATGAGGACACAAAAGTGGCGCCTTAGGCTTTCGAGTGTATTAGTGAAATTTGTATTTTAATGTTTAAATGAGCAGTTAGAAAAAGCTTAAATATTTTCTCTCCATTGATGTGTGACTAACTTGGTCTGATACATCCAAAAGTCATTGCACCAAGTCATTGTCCCAGCATACAAATCGGGCTTTTGGAGCAGTCTTCTTTACACAAACGCTCATAAAAGAAGCAGGGAAAACTCAACATCTCTATTTATTGGAGATTATGTATCGGAATTTCAGGAGCAGGACCACGCCTCCAAACACACTCCTTTGGTTGTCATCCATATAGGTTTCCCCAGTTCTGCAAGCTGTTCATTCTCGTTTACGTGTCCCACCCTGTTTAGTACACGGGGATCTGCCAGGCCCGGGAGCTGCCGCCAGTCCCCTTCGAGGCCTTCACCAAACTGCAGCTCAATTCTGGTCTAAACATTCACCTTTACCTACTAAAACGCTGTCAAACCTAAAATGAGGATGTGGGCCCAGCTAGTGAATCTTGGAAAAACGGACCCGATGCACAATTAAGACCACTACACATCCAGACTGCTGAAACATAAATAAATGCAAAACTATTCATAAGGTTGTTTATGCTGAAGAGGTTCCTGATTTGAATCCCAGAACTTTCTTTGTGGAGTTTGGACTGTGGAATGAAGCTGGAGTACCCAAAGAGAAGCCATGCAGACACAAAGACGTGCCTGTTAATTGGTGGGTCTAAATTGGGCGTAGGTGTGAACAGAAGGTAGATAAAGTGTTTTAGGTTACAGAATAAAGTGCTGGGTGAATATGTGTGATAAAGTAAATGGGACTAAAGCTCTTTGAGTGGTTAGTAAGACCAGGCAAGTGCTCCATAAATGTCAGAACACGGCATTAGGGATCTGCTGCATAAGACTATTAAAGACGGGCTTTATGATGTATATTACAGGAAACTAAACTAATTGATAGACTCCCAGGATACTCATGTATAAGCGATGGGTATATCCTTCCTTATCTGTTCTAAAGTCCGCTTCATTTACTTACTGACATTTTTTTTTGAGTGCCAAAATTCTGCACATTTATCCATTATATTTTACACTTTGTCGTGCTCACATGTTCTGCAGGCTAGAACAGGTTTCGCGTTCAGAAGCGTGTGAACCATTTTAGAACCTTCTCATCCCATCCACAGAGACCTTCTTTCAGGACTGTTTCATCTGGTCTGGGATGGCAACTTTCACCAGATGATTATCAGTTTCCACAAAACCAAACACAAAGCATCGTCCTTTGGATTAAACCTTAAACAAACCTGATAGTCATGATGCTTTTGGTTGCAAGGGAACGTTTTTATGCCCAAAGGCCTTCACAGGTGGTTTTCACGCTCTCTTGTCTCTGGTTGTACTTTAACAAGACTAAAGCTAAAAGTGATTAAAGTGCAGCTGTGCTGAGCTGGTTCTGGTGGCCATGTTTAACAAAAATGTGCAAGTTGTTTGTTGTAATGGAGCAAATTAACAATTTCTGGAAAAACAGAAGACTGAAATGAATGATTTGACCTTTCTGTTCAGAAAATACAGGAAGCAACCTTTTTAAGCTGATTTTCGAAACATTTTGCAAAATTAAGACGGCATTTTGCGGTGAATGAACTCATTTATCATGATTATCTAAAAATACCAGGCAGCTTTGATCTGTTATAAAATCTAAATACAGAACTTTTGGCTGGTCCAAAAATAACAGAAAGGGATTTATTAATTAAGTGTTTGCTGCTGTGACCCAGCATGTTCATCTGTTTCCTCTTAGGTCTTATCTGTAAATCTCAAACAAACAGGATCAGGATACAGCAGAGCAACATATCAGAAGAACACACTCAGTGGCCAAATTAGGGATCATTTATCAGTAGATAAAATAAAGATGGCATACAAGCACTGTAGAGACATTCACATCTGCAGGAGACTATTCTGCATGGTGAAAATGGTGTGTTAATTATGACGTACACTGAGGTATGAATTCTTTTACACTGAATGAATATCCTGTATTATGCAGGCTCTTTCTGCTTAATATTCTCTGAGCGCCGGGTTTGCTATAAGAGGTCACAGGTGGAGACAAGCTGTGACATCTGGCAGATGAGGAAAACAGAAAGTGGATCGCTCTTTTTGAAGCTTTATGGCTTCAGTTCAGCAGCGTGACAACACAGGAAGGAGGCTCGATATTATAAACGATTTACTGCAGAGATGCTTGCGTCAGCAGAGAGAACGGGCTCATTATCTGACGGATAAGATGATATTTTGCATTGTTTTACACAAACGGAGTAGTAGTAAGTGAGACACTTACTACTTACCCAGGAGTACCTTTGTTACCTGTTGACTTCCTGTCCAGGTGTCTCCTGCCTTAAGTGAAGCTCTCATCGCTTGTTCCCTAACATAAACGAAAACCACTGAATCTTCAATTATCTTCAATCTTCATCCATGTGTAGCAAAAAAGTCCTGGATGCAGGGGTTAAAGTTTGTTTCTCTCTGATCTCTGATATTTATGGAAATAGCCAATCAAATTTAAGAAGATATGAGCAGATGCTTCACAAGTTATGATTTAAGACCACTCGGCACTAGTAAGTAAGTAAAACTTTATTTATATAGCACCTTTCTAGATAAAAGATCACAAAGTGCTTCACACAAGGATAACAAAGTATAAAACAAAACAGACAACAGTTAACACTACACACACTAGTTTTATATACACTGTAAAACTAGAACTAAAAAGCAGAATTCAGTGAGTGAATCTGATCAGCATTATCACTTTAAATAGAAGTGGATTGGTGCCCTTTATCTAACAATACATGAAACTGCTTAGTACAACATTTTCACCCAAATTTTGAATAACACAAATTAGTGTTATTAGTGTTCTTCAATTTGTTTTGCAAGGTGTTTCACTTGGTGAGCAGTCCTTCTCTTCTATCTGACTATCTTTCTCCATCTCTCAGTCTTGCATTCATATTTTTTCTTACGAGCTGAACATTTAGCGCATTCTGTTTGCAGATATTTGTTTGAAAGGTTGCATTTAAAATTACCCGCTACTCTGTTTATCCTCGTCCCATCTGTAGCTAGCTAGTTTGAGGTACTGCAACGGCAACTTTACTTTTGCACCACGAACACGTCAAAAGGAAAAGAAAGAAAAAGGATTTGTTCAATGTATAAGCGAGCTGTTGGGTGTCATTATTCTATATTTATTCTATAAATACCTCCATGCCATCATTGGAAGCAATACTAGGATGTAGGACACAGAAAATGAACTCATTCAACAGTGACTGTCGGATCAGAAGTTGCTGGATCTGGATCATTCTGACCCACTTTAACATCAGAATAGAACCATTCATTTCATTGTGTACACTAAGCTTAAGATCAACACCTTTTCATGGCGAGTAATCCAAACCACACAGTAACATATTAATGACTCATCATCTCTTGGGTGAAGTTTGATCCATTTTTTTCAAGTTTGTCTTTTCTCTTCAGGGAGTCTCATTATGATCATTTATTGAACCCTAGCTTTGACTAAAGGAGTGTTTACTGTAACAATTAACAAGCAGATAGCTCATTATGAACTTCCAGTAACTTTAGCTGCGTGCTAACTCATCTCCTGCTTTGCCAGCTATCACTGCTAATCTTATTTACTGTGTCTGCATGACTGGCAGGACTTCAAGTGCACCAAAAAAAAAAAAAAGATAAATTGACAAAAGAAAAAAAAAATCACTTTTCAGATAAAAGCCATGTTTGGCTTTATAAACAGTGTATGATTATTGTATGGTGAGCATTTGTCCCATTCCTTTTAGTATCTGAAATCTCTGTCATTCGTGCCCTGAGAGTTGTTGACTTGTTGCTTTCAGTTTTTTTGACATTTTGCACAGCTGTCAAGCATGTTGTAATAATGACAGGATGATGCCGATGGTCACGGTAAGCACAATGCTTACATTTTATTCTGGGATTTGGCTTTGGTTATCACAGAAACAGCTAATAAAGAGCTAATAAAGAGCATCATTCAACAATGTTGTGACATAACCAACTTTGCACATCTTTAAAAGGATGATTTTCCTGCATCCACTCATTCTCTCTGGCTCAAGGGATAAACGGCAGATAATTATTCTAAACACAACTTCCTTTGTTTGCAGAAACTCTTAAGAGCTGCTCAGTGGTTGACCGAGGTCAGTTTAGCAATACTGATACCAGCAGCTGATCCAAACAGGGTCCAGTCATCACGCTCTAGCATGTGATGACTGGACAGATGCATTGTAGAGTTTCACCATCTGCCCCATGACTATGACTTCGATAAATATTCACACACACACAAGCAAGCAAGCAACCCACATATGATATAGAAACACATGCAAAGTAGGAGCAGATGCAATGAGTCAGAACAAAGATACGATAAAACTGCTGCTACTGCTGAACAAATCAATAGTTGAAACTTTCACTCTTATGAACTCTGTCTCACGCATGCATGCACACACACACGCGCACACACACACACACACACACACACACACACTACCACCCTATTGCTGTCAGCCTTTGCCTCTCATAGCCGCGTTAGAGCCGGATGGGGTAAAGATTTGCCTCATTTACATTCACATCACATGGCTGAAGTCTACAGTTGGCGTTCGGCGTGTGCGCCCTCGCAGCCTCTCGCCTGCGCTGAAAGGTACCCCGGCATCCTGACTTTAAAGTGCTGAATAATGACGGAGAGGATCAGCAACCTCTCAGCCTCGACAACTCTGCTCACAGGATTTCACGGCTTTCTTTCATTTCTCCATGCATAATGCGGAGAAATGAAATGACTTCGTATTCAAACTTCTCCCTAATTACTTATTATTTTATCATTCTGCCATCCAGCTGAACTAATCAGCCGGGTAGACGCTGAACCAAAAACAGCGAACCTCTTTTGCATCTCACTTCCCGGATAGCGATGAGCGTTTGGCCTACACCTTTCACTGATGGTGCCAACTCAGAGTGAGTCCGGCTGCCATATCTCCAACACAGGTCACATCGTGTCCACATAACTCTCGGCAGTTTTGTAATTAATGAATAAGGAATGTGAATGTCTGTTTCATACAGAATAATGCATTGTTTTCAGTTGATGCTCACTCTGCACATCCTGTTTCTGTTGTAATAGTTAGTTCTTACTCCTTTGTGTTTTTTCCATGTTGGTTTCTTTTTGCAGTGTCTTCTATGTTCCCACTGTCTGTGCAATTGTGGGAACTTTCTGTGTTCCTCTTTTGGTTATTTCCTCGTGCACCGTCCTGTCTTTTGACTTCCCTTCCCCTTTATCGCCGTGACTGAGTTCACCTGACCCCTTTTCTGCATTTTCATCAACAGCCCTCATCTTAAACGTTTGGAGAGTTAGCGTAGTCTTGCGGGTTGACACCCAATGACGTGCTACTTGTTGTCATACGGCATTAAGAAGACACCAAAAATGGACCAAACTTGATCCATCCACAACATGAGGTTATTGATTAATCTGGTGTTGTGTGGTTTGGATTACACACTATGACTAAGCCCTGATGCTGATCTTGAGCTTAAGGAGTTAGCTTTTTGTGTCTTCTTTGCAGCTGCACCCCCTCTGTATCGTATTTCATTCCGAGTAATGCTTTAGTCTTGTCTCTGCATATTTTCTGAGCATGGTGGCAGGAAATTTTTCATCAGCGTTGCCACACCCGGAGTGATGAAACCCCACGTGGTGCGTGGGTGGACCGCAATCATCCAGTGATGCTTTCTGAAGAATACTCCCCCCCTGCTCTCCCACTCAGGGCATTTCGAGGTCACACAAACTTACAGAAACTCACATGCTGATGTCAACACGCAGAAGTCACGGTCATTCAGCTGTTCTGGTTTTACTGAAGTTACACAACACACAAACACTCTTCTACACACTGCAGTAGTCTCTCAGGTCAAAGCAATTCATACAAACACCTTTTTTCTGGGGTCAGGGTTACACACACACACACACACGCACACACACACACACACACACACACACGCACACACACACACATGGTAGAGCTGCTTTCCCCATAGAGAAAGCAGTTCTACCAATAAGGCCTCAGGTCTGCAGAAACAGCAAAACCCCCGTAGAGACCAAAGCCAATTTATTTCAGTCAGGCTGCTGGTGACAGAAACGGAAGCTTTAACAGAGGTCAAGCTGACCAACCAGCCCGCGGGGAAATACCAGCCAGACTGTATACTGCATTTATATAGTGGAGAACCGAGGCCACAGCTCAGGTAGTTTTACAGTACGTCGTAATAGAGAGAATTAGGCCAGTATACAGCAGCTCACCCTCCCACGCAGCTTCTCAAATGGCCAGGTCCTCTTCACGGTGTATAAACGCTCAGAAAAAAGGGCGTCCCATTTACAGAGTTTGAGCTGTGAATTAAACGGTCTTTCTCTTAACCAACGAGCTTAATGTTCATGAGATTAAAAAAAAAAAAAAAAAGGATTACTCTTACAAACACCAAGCAGGATGGAGAAATGTTCTCAGAAGGAGTCGTGCAAGGAGATATTCATTAACAGGCCAAATGTTTAAAGCGAACACACTAAAACATTAATTTCACAATAAAAGCGCTCCAAGCTGTTTTGTTGGCATTCGCCCACATTCTTTCACTTTGCAGATATAATGTGATAAAAGGGAACTGCATATAAATAGCACGCTGCTGCAGAATCTGATCGTGGGATCCTTATATAAGACATATGGATCCTGCTCAGATCTTTACAGCAGGTAAACACACTAAAATAAAGAAATAAACACAAAATGTGTCAATTAGAACATTAAACTTAAACCACTCCTCCATAATTATCCACACCAGAAATAGGTCATGGTTCTTTTTGGAGATAGCATAATTAAAACAGACCTACTCTACTCTCTTATTTCCTGTCATACAAATCCTCTTAACAGCAGTGGATGTTCATATTAAACATGGACGGGTTTCTAATAACGAGGTCAATGGATGTACTGTGATCTACTTTTGGATCTTTATGATGTAATAAAATGACAGACGGGATCATCTCACAGGAGCTAAAGTGGCTTGTTTCAGACAGAGAGATGTATAAGTTAACGAAGGATGATTTTGAACTATGACTCATGCAAAGCTAGTCTATATGGAATGGAGAATAGCTTGTTTTGCAGGGCAGCCAGACAGACAACATCATGCTGTAAGGTGTGTTAGTCATACAGCATTTTACGATAAAAGGATGAATAAAAAGATTTAAATAAGCTTCAAATAAAATGATAACAGATTTTTCTTTTAGAGAGCTACAAAGTTCAGGAGGTGTGGCGGTGGAAAGTCACAAGGACTGGATTTATGTCCTGTGTGGTCCTCTCCTGTTATATTTTTATATTATTTTTGGACCTAGTTGTGTGCGCTTGGCTAGGTTCCGGCACCAGATCTACTTGGTGGGGTTTAGAAAATAAATCATGGTTTGCGTTAGAGTGGAGCCTGCAACAGCGTTAACCGCACGGTATTGCAAAACTGAGCTTTCAAAAGAGCGCGCCTGCCAAAAAAACATCTGGTTAACTAAAACCAATACGTCTCATTACTTTGGTGCCTTAATGTAGATGAGTACAGACAGAAGATCCAAACTGCTATTCTGTTTTAAAAAAATGCAATCTCACTCAAACTTTTACTCATAAACACCACCCAAACACAATAAAACCAGTGGATGAGCTGGAAACTGGTTTCATTTGATGAATTCTCTGTACAGATGTGCTTTTGTGTCCATGCCTAGTCCGCTTCACTGTCATTTATTCTGTATTTAAGCTCTTGTTAGCAAAGTTATTTTGACTCTGTGGTATTCAGATGGAAACCAGTTCATCCCCAGCGTCCTATTTCATACCAAGTTTTTAACGAAGGCTGCCTAAACATGAGGAAATAGTGCAACTGTTAGGGACTATTTTCAGCTGTTGTTCTAAATTGAGCATTACAGCAGCAGCAGTACAGTGTACTGGGATGAATCAAAATGTGTGTGTGTTCATGGTAATGAAGGCTCATGTCACTGTGTGCAACAGTGTGCCTCACTGATGTGCTTTTAATGGGTTTTGGACCACAATGGAGCTCAGAGGAATAAGATATCAGGCTCTGGTTACACACATACACAATAGCTGTTAGTAGGATCACTTTCTTTGTTGGTTTGGGTCTGGTTTTTTTTCCCTTGGAGGGCGTTTGTTGTCAAAAAGAAACATGCAGCAAATTCCTGTCACACAATGGGGAACATATATCTCCCTCCAAATGGCATCATTGTTTCCAAAATAAATCGCAATGCCGCCTCACTAAAATGAGCTATTTAAATTTGATCCAATCAGTCATTTTAATTTTTCCCACAGATGTCAGGAATTCATGGCATGTCGTACATTTTCTGCAATAACCTGGTTCAGCCAAACAAACCCAGATAAGGAGGAAGAAAAATGGAAAAACTCTGCATGGACCAGATGCACGCATGACATCAGCCTGCTTTTATTACAACATGCTGATGTCTGACCTTTGACCTAATACCATGATGCATTGTATACTAAAATGCTGTATTTTATTATCTTATCTTATCCATATGACTGGAGCAGAACTGGCTCAAATCTTTGGCCTCTATAAGCTATAAAAACTTGAGATTTTAAGATATATTCATGCAGTGTGTAATTTTGCAAAATTATGGTGTCGCTGTTACATCATAGGGCGTTGTATTAAAAACATAAAAAGTGTGCTGGACAGCTCTCTCCATGCTCTTTTATATGATATATCACCCAATATGGTTTCTTTGACCTTGGATGCTAATAATGAAGGTCAAGGTCAAATGCTAAGCTAAACTAACTACTGATGTCCCTCGAGGTCCAGCATTTTGTTGTGGTTTTTACTGATTTTCACCCACACCCACAAATTTGAACACGATATCTTGAAAACTGTGGATGCTAGACTGCTAACAAACAAACAAACAAACAAACCCATTACATGCTGTCTCTCTTCAAAAAGAGCATTACAACAATGATGATAAAATATATTTATTATATTTATTATTAAAGCACTTTGAGCGGTTAGTAATGTTACATTTGCCATTATGTGCTAAAAGAGCAAAGATGAGCTGTAAGTGGAAACTGCCTGGCCCTGTTCTCTGCTGTTTATCTCAGTTTGACATGAACCCTCGATGAGTGCGCATTACTGCTTTAGTTTTTAAAGTGGGAAGAGTCAGCAGGCTCCTGTCTGAGGATCTCAGGCTGTGGACTGTTTTAAAAAGCAGAGCTGCTTTATATTCTGGGGCCATGAAGAGTCTAAAAAGTAATCACGAAAACTTAAAATCAATTCTAAAACAAATGGGGAGCCGATGTGGGGACATTAAAATTTGAGTAATGTGCTCATGTTCTTCTGTTCTTGTTAAAAGCTTTTCTGCCACATTTTAATTTGTTATTTTCTGATTGGTAGTTGTTAATGGAGCTCTGTGTGACCACACAAAACCAACGGTATTAATGACGCTCACAACTGGTATGTGAACTGCAGCGATGCTCACATTTGCATAGGAGCTCTATGGTGCCCATATTTGATCCTTCAACTCTTCGAGAGCAGCTTTGCATGACTCAGGCTTAAAACAATCCTTCTTTATATGATGCTGGGACCTGGAGCATCCCATCAGTTGATCATATATCTGCTTTAGCTCCTCCTCCTCCTTTAAGACAGCTATCTTCTGATTGCTCTTCTTGAACACAAGGTTTGAACAACAGTGTGGTGGAGCTGTGCTCTGAGCGTACAGTATTAGGTACGTCCCTCTCTGCGACATCATACGGGTTCAAGAGTAGGAAAAACTGTGATAAACAGTGTTTAGAGAGGTGTGAAGCCTCAGCTCTGGGCTTATTATTTGAAACTTTGTCCATGTCCATGTCTTTCCTTTTTGCTAAAGCATATAGTTAGGGCTGGACCAGGTGACCCTGAATCCTCCCTTAGTTATGCTGCAATAGACATAGGCTGCCGGGGGTTTTCCGGATGCACTGCAGTCACCTTTCTCACTCACTATGTATTAACAGACCTCTCTGCATTAAATCATATCTGTTATTAACCTCTGTCTCTCTTCCACAGCATGTCTTTTATCCTGTCTTCCTTCTCTCACCCCAACCGGTCGCAGCAGATGGCCGCCCCTCCCTGAGCCTGGTTCTGCCGGAGGTTTCTTCCTGTTAAAAGGGAGTTTTTCCTTCCCACTGTTGCCAAAGTGCTTGCTCATGGGGGTCATATGATTGTTGGGTTTTTTTTCTCTGTATCTATGAAGCGCCTTGAGGCGACTTATGTTGTGATTTGGCGCTATATAAATAAAATTGAATTGAATTGAATTGAAATTGAATTGAATTGAAAGTTTATTGTTTAATATGAACATCACCACTGGAACAGGGGACAGGTCCAACAGTCAGTCTGATTCACCTGATTTTGTTTTGCTCTGGATGTAAAAGCATGCGAGTCCAAACTTGGTGCATTCTGAGGGTTTTATGTTTGAACGGGAAATGGGTAGGCGTATCTTTATCCCCCCTATACTACAGGAAAGATGATGAATCATTTTTTATAATCCCTTCAGAAATGCAGCCATAAACATTTTTTTTTATTGTAACCACGTCAAACAAATCTAGTGTCTGTCATCACTTTTAAGACACTCCTGTCACTTTTTCCTTCTCCAGCTCACCTTTTTCCCATCGCATTCTTTTTTTTTTTTATGTCTCCACTCCCTACGTCTTCATCCTCCATGGATTCCAGCTGGTTGACAGTGCAGAACAGGAGGTCACAGGGAGGAATGAACACACAGTTGTTCCACTCACCTTGCTCTCGCTCTCACTCCTCCCTTCCTTTTTAATCCACTTTTTCTCCCTAATCCTCCTCCGCTCATCCTCTGTGGTCTGTTCAGTGGCCACTCATTTGGGTAAACTTGGAGTCTGCAGTCTTTATTGCTATGATTTGTGGGTGCTCACTCCCTTTTCCTCCCTTTTCCTCTACAGTATATCTGCTCTCTGCTGTGGAAACATCCCATTGACTCCTGAAAGATGATTTTGGCCTCTAGAGGAACTCCAGGGATGTTTTTTAAATTTTCTTATTGTAGATATTTCTAAGCTGTCTCGGTATATTCCTCATTGTGTTTTAAAACAGCTGTGCCTTTTCACATATTTCCCAGCATCCACCTGTGTCAGGACACCCTCTGCTCTTTCTCTCTCTCTGGGTGAGTAAAAGCTCTCAGCACGTCCCTCTTTCTCCAGCAGCCGCCTGCAAAGTGATCAAAAGCTCAGTGGGTTGTAGCTCTCTCAGATAGCATCCATATACACCTTGCCAACACACACATCAAGCAGCAGTCGTAACTCTCTGCAGCCCCATCATCACCCTGCTTCCTCACACCTGCACTAGTCAATCAAACTGCAGCCCAAGGCTGACTGGTATCCTCCATCAAAGCCTGACCTCTGACCCCCTCCTCCGCTCACTCTCTCCTAACCCTGACCCGGGATCCGGCACCTTGAACTGCTTTCACGAGCGCCATAAAGCACAGACTTGCTGACACTGTGGCGTCCCCTGTCACTGCTCTCCCTACGGCACTGAGGAGACTCCTCAGGAGGCTAAGTGCTTTTCCTTTCTCTGAGCAGAGGCAGCTATCACTGTCAGGCCCTCTGGGGACGCACAGGACTGTTCCAGAGATGACTAACCCACAGGGCTGAGGCTCCTCCTGGGAGCGCTTTCAACATGCTGTGATTCATATTGGAGTTTTGAGAAATATTTCTACATGGAGCCATAGGATGAGTCTTTTGAGAGGCAGGATTACTGTTTGTAACAGTGGAATAATGCATTACTTTGAGCTCATCTTATACAAAAAAGAGAGAGGCAGAGAGAAAAGTCCAAAGTTTACTTGTAGTTTTTGAATAAATGATTAAAAGTAATATTTCTCCAGTCGCTGGTCGTTGGTTTATGAAGATGTCCACTGCTATGAGACCCTGGTGAAAACAGTGATAAAGTTCATCCACATGTCAGATTAGTACCTACAAAAATGAAGCAACTTCCTCTTTTGTTGTTGTTGTTGTTGTTAGAGGTTTATGGGCAGGAAGATGGGATGAGTAGTTTCCATGTCTGCTTGGGTCCAGGTGGCATGAATTTCACCATCAGATGGTGATCGTGCGCCTGAGTGGACATCTGCCTGTCCACCATGCAGACTTGTCTGCAGAGACAGTACACTACTGTGTGTGTGCACCCTTCATTAAAGAGTGTAACTCCCACTATAGCAGCTTGCCATTTGCTCAGAATCATTAGAAGTTTCTTCTGATTGGAATTTTATTGTGATAGGAAAAGGAAATTGGAGCATATTTTTGGTTGTGGATGTTACTATTGGGCAATGAGAGTAATGCTGCAGGTTTTGTAACTGTTTTACTTTTAAATGTATTTAAATGTATTTTAATTTTGTGCTTTAACAATGCAGCAGATCAGCACAACTGTGCTAACCTCAGTCCATCTCTGCGTACAGGATTTGTGATGAGAGCGACAACAGGGGAGCTTAGTTCCTGCTTTCCATCTTCTTTCAGTGAGAGAGCATAACTCACAGTTAGTGTTGTCCAAATCTAGACCATCTTCGTCCATCTTTAGGGAACATAAATGGACAGATATCAGCTGAACTAATAAAAGAGTGTTACATTATAACATTTTGCCTCGGTCTGTATTCCTTGTTATTTGTTCATTATTTTTATGTAGGCTCTCTTTTCTATTAAAAATAAATAAAACGAGTGATGCACAGAGCTGGTGGAAGGTCAGATTAACATCTCAGTGGTCTCACTTGAAGTAAAATGTCACAGGAATCAACTGATTTCCTAAAATGTGCTTTTTGACATTGGTTTCATCATCTCCTAGTTACTGTACATATCAGTAAGATCACAGTTGGACTTTTTTCATTATTAAGTTATTTCCTGTTTAGTTTAGAAGTCATCCACTGTTCTCCAGCGTTTTCCTCTCACCTAAGGTCAATCAGCCAATCACTTACTTATTATATAACCTTACTAACCGTAATGCTCTACATCTCCTAGCTGCCTTGCTATCATTTTTTTTTCTGTCACAATGGACGGAACGGACTTAGGCGTAGATTTTGAGAGAAGAGTTCACAAGTTTATTCACAAAAATCACCAAAGTCCAAAATATATAGAAAGTGTTGGGCGGGGGAACCACGAAGGTGGAAAAGGGGAAACCATGAACACCTCACTCTTCCTCTGCTCACTCACGTCCTTGCTTCTTACACTACACTCTCTATACAGAGAAGAGTTTTAGCACGAGCTAGAGATTCATAGAAAGCACAAACTATGATTTGCCAGGGCTGCACCAACTCAGGTTGTTCAACTCTGAGCCACAGCCTTAAGTAGTGGCCGAGGAAACAGGAAGAATCAGCAACAGGTGTTAACATTTAGAGCAGGTGCGTGGGCCAAAGGTGGGAGCCCAATAATGAGCTCCGCCCAGGCAGGAAGGAGACAGCGAGGAAGAGAAACACAAGATCAAAACAATGACCTGTAGTCCAGAGTGAGCCAGCCCAAGAGACACGGGGACCATGATAGTTTCTATCTTTTCTTAATTTTTGTTAGGAAAATGGATTTGTTTATTCACACTCTCATTACACATACATATAGGATCTTGGGGGTGGGCACAATCACGGAGTCCAAATGACCATCAGGGTGTATACCTCACCCCTGACGTC
>NW_005187541.1:577091-605578 GCF_000239375.1 Pundamilia nyererei | reverse complement strand
TCAACATTAAAAAAAAAAAAAAAAAAAAAAAAAAGGAAAATGGATTTGTTAATCATGTTTTAGCCCACTTCCTGCCTGAATCATGTATGAAGTTAACCGGGGGTTCTACAGATTTAATTTTGGGCCTCTGTCTGCCTCTGGTCTCTTATGTAGAAATTCCGAAATCACATTGAAACACATTTAACCTCAACTCAAACTCATGAAAGTGCGAATAGCTGAAAGTTTCTTTGAAATGTTTCTTTGCACTCACAAAGCCCTGCCCACTATCACTCGATCCACTTAAAAGTGATTGATCTATCTCGTGTGTATCTCGTGTCATGCTGCCCTTCCTGTTTACTCTATTTGAAAAAGAAATCACAGTTTATAAACTAAAGAAGTTGAGTTTTCTGTTTAAACGCATATAGAAGCTGTTTTGTGCTCTGTTTTCATCTAGGCAGATAACTGATTCTTCAGATATGTGGGAACATAGAGGATAGATGAAAACAGGTCCATATATTCTGCTCCCAGCCAGCTTCAATCAGCAGCCTTCTCAGATGATAAGCGGCGTACGTTTATGTGCATCAGAAGAGGAGGCTATGTAGGCCGTGCAGTCGTGGATGCCTGTAAACTCTGTGTGAAAAAGGATGCATCGCAGAGATAAATGGGATGACAGGACACTGCGCCCTTCTGTGGGGAGGGGGGACGTGGCCTCTGCTGCCTTTGATCAAGCTTGAAAATAATTCAGTTTATTTATCGTGCTTTGATTTACACTGGCATCTGGAGGGGTCACATTTTATCTGTTTGCATTTCACAGCAGGCAGCGGCTTGTTGTGCACTGTACTGGTAGTGTAATGCGTTCTCTTTGAATACGTGATGCCAGAAGATGACTGCAGGAGTGCAACTGTTTACACAGCCTGTATTCAGATGACTGCACATGTGGAACTGCATATAGACCAGGAGCCCTCAGCAGAACTTCTCTGCGCTGGTGGGCATCATTAGTATGAGGTATCGAAAGCCTTCTGGAAGTTTTTTTGTCTGGAAATTCATTTGGTCTACTGTGTTGCCCTCATTATGAATAATCCATATTTCCACCGCAGTTATTATTTCCTCCAAATCCCAGATCGAGATTTACCTGCCCGCAGATAACAGGCCCAAACAAGCTGCAGGTTTCACTAGCAGGTGTTTAAATCAACAGCAAAAGCCAAAAATGTTTGTGAGGCGACTCTCACAGAAAGTCTCTCTGCTTAAAGGTTTATAGATTTAATTAGGATGTAAATACCACAAAATGAATCAAGAGTTTCTCCTCTCAGATAGAAAAATGAGGGTGTTAGCCGGGACCCAACAGCTCAAACGTGTCCTGGGGCATCTCAACTCTTTTATTCTTACTATGGTGCTATGGTGTGGTATGCATTTATGTCTGAACATGACAACAACCAGCAATCAGACAGCAGCCTTGAACCCATTGGCTAAACTGCTGACTTTTGCCTCCAGGGGAAATGCAGTTTTGCATGGTGGTGCAGACAGTGGAAATCCAAGCCAAGACCCTGCACTAATCGTTGTTTATGAATGCAGACATAATTTAAAAGCTACGCTAAATAATCATCAGACAATAGACAATGGTTTCAAACTGCATTTTGGAAAATGCACAACGTCTTCTGCTCTTTATGTGAAATGTTTACTTAAATTAACGAAATGTGACTAATCAACAGACGCTTGCAACAAGCAGACTACAAATGGAAATAAGATAGCTTATGCATACAGAAGAGGTTTATTAGATGTTGAATGGAATGGCTTTCGTAAATGGACTGGTTGTTAAATGGTGCTTTTCCACCCCACATCCCATATGGAAAAGAAATAGAGAAAACTTACATCAAATTTGGCTTGCTTCATATAGTGTATCATATAAGGTTCATATGATTTACTCATTAAAGGTGCCAATTTCCCATTAATCTCATATACTGTTTTAGGAAGTATCCAAAACATACAAGTTTCATTTATATAATTTTTGAAGGGATCTTATATCTGTTTTCACTCTTGTATGCTTTTCATACAGGTTTCACACAAGACAGATACAAACTTTATAAGATTTATATATATCTTTTCCATATGGGATGAGCACTCAATGCATTTTACACACACACACAGGTTTATCTATCTAAGACTACCACATATTTAGAGCAATTTGAGGTTCAGCATCTTGCCTGTGGATACTGGAGCAGCCAAGGATTGACCCACCAAACTTCCACTTAGGAGATGACCTGTCCTACCTCCTGAGCCACTGTGAAAAAATCTGAACATTACCTCAAAAAGAGTTGTTGACATTGACATGGGCTCCAAACCAGTGACGCTGGTAAAGTTAAACTATCTCAGAAAAATCTGACCATAAACTGGTGACAGGAAAATGACGATTGCAATGTGATGGTCCACAGTGGCTCCAACTCACAACTCGGATCTGCAACAAACATGGCAGACACCTTCTGAGGTCTTACACAGTCTGTGTTATGGCAGGTTGGGGTAGTTTTTGTGCTACATGAAGGACAAACTGCATTTTCATTGCATTCATTGCAAATCACTGCAGTTCTGTGTGACTGGAATCCAACCCTTACTTATATAGTTACAAGTTTTGGTTATAAATTGTAAGTGCAAACCACCAAAATAAGTTAGTGTGTCTCTCAGAGGCAATCTGAACACTGAGGTATTTTTAGACGAGCTTAAAGAAAAACATTAGCTTAGTTTAGTCAGGGACCAAGCCATAAAAACATTTTTCCCATAGGAATTGAGACGCATGATCCCAGATTTAGCCATGTGCTAATTTGCATCTGCACCCTGTGGGCTTGTAGGTATAACATTAAATTAAAAATTACAACTACATATCCAAAGTACTAGATACAAGCAGGGTGATAAAATCAAGTATATTTACAGAACCTGTGCCAGCACCTAAGTTGGATGCCTCCCAGAAAACACTCCCAGGAAAAACTTTAAATAATTCATCAGCCCATTACACAGGAGTCTCGATGTTTTCACGATTTCCATCCCCATCAAATTCTAAGATTCTCCTCATGACCTGCAAGACCTTCAGGTTTGGACAGAGTGAGGAGATCAGCCTTTTTGCCGCCGCTTGCCTCGGCCTCCTTTTAGTTTCCTAAAGCTTCTTTAAGCTGCATGAATCCGTTGGATGGTTAGCATTTATCTAGTGTTTTTCATCCTGCTGAATCACTGTAAAACCTCCTCTCTCGTCTTCTCGATACCTCACATACGCAGTGTGAGTTGCATGTCATTGGGAGCCATGTAAAGTTGTTAGAGGTCGTTCTGGCTGGTCGGCAGGTTGCGGGTTGGTATTTGCTGGGCGGTCACGGTGGCAAAGTAATCTGGAATCTCAGTGTGTGGGAGCAAGTGATTTATGGGCTCCGTGTTTGTCTGTGGAATTACCGTTTGATTGCTTCATTCCTTCCAGGGCCCTTGAATCCATGCTAATGAGTAAAGTGCTTATCTATCAGAGCATTAGGGGGTAAATCCAATTGAGCTTGTTAAAAAAAAGCCAAGGGGATGCACAGAAGTACAGTTTCAGCAAGTCTGCTCGACTCCTCAAAGATTGCGGTACATAATTTATCTGGATATATTAGGTTACTTCTTTATTTAACCACGCTGATATATTTGACCATTTGTATTGACTTGACCTGCTGATAGAGTTAGGTAATGCTGTTGGAACAAGCTGTTTTCATTACTCTGCATGCAGAATTTGTTAGATCAACAGAGAAAGAGAGGGAAAAGAAGTAGGGAGAAAGTGAAAGAGCAGCATGGAGGACATGCATCGTTACTCCCTCAAAGAAGGGAAGCTGCCTCGATGTTTGCAAGGAGCATTACCCTTCAATTACTTTTAATCTGGTCAGCAGGACTTCGGCCTCTCACCACAGAGACAGGGTCAATATCAAGGCCAGCTGCCCAAATGAGTCTGGGACTGACCGATCGTCGGGTTCGATGCCTGGCCGTCCTGCTCTGCTTCACACCTGTCTGATAAAACAAAAGCAATAAATACATACCAGTTCTGTTTGTTTTATTTTGGACTTTAAACTCAATAGACTTTCAAACTTTCATGCGAGGTGTTTCTAATGCCTTTTTTTTTTCCATTTTGCTTTCAAAGTTTTAAGACTGTAACAGACTAAATTACATATCCTTCTAAAATCAAAGCACAACAGAACCACATCACAGCATCACAGACCAAGGTATTAATCTTTTTTAATAAGGGATAACTAGCTCTAATCACTTGCACTTAATGGAGGATCGTCTTCAGAAGAGCCATGCCAAGAATAACTACTACTACTGAGCAGACTGCTAGTGTTCCTCGAGTAAATATCTTTTTAACCCTGGATGGTTTCCAGGAATCAAGAAGCACAATAACAAAAACAAAGAAATGCACACAGGAATGAAACTATGCTGAAAATTTAACAGAGGAGTATCAAGACTTTGTTTAACTGCTCTTGTTTCACTGACATGCTCTCAGTTCTTTAGGTGTTACAGCCAAGCTGTCAGTCAGCATTAGCCACTGTTTGCCTGACAGGTACTGCTGCAGGAGCGTGGCCAAATGCTCATATTCACCCCTAACAGGCTGCTGTAAGTCTACATCAGATCTTCAGCATCCTTTCCAATTACCATTAATCTCTCACATCACATTTAGATACACTGCACACCTCTTAGTTGGGCTTGTGGGTGACTAGGCTAACGCAAAGTATTTGGTACTTTTTCAGGAGTTGCTGACAAAATTAAATGGAACTTGTTTCATATCTTAACAGAGACCCTTTGATTTTATCAACTTTTGCAAACATAGGTCCACACCAGTCCAATATTTCTTTAAAGTATTAAAAAGCAACTTCTTTAAAACTAGAGAAGCACGGTCAAACGTCCGTTACTTCAGATCCACTGTAATGGTAATTTTTAACCTCCTAAGACCCGAACTCTTTCATGGTATGCACTTTTAATTTATCTTTGCTATTTGGGTTGATTGGGATCCGATGAATGTAAAAAACAAAGAATTATGTGAT
The DNA here is from genome assembly GCF_000239375.1 of Pundamilia nyererei. Lineage (NCBI taxonomy): Eukaryota > Metazoa > Chordata > Actinopteri > Cichliformes > Cichlidae > Pundamilia > Pundamilia nyererei. Next base: position 600,560 of record NW_005187541.1, on the reverse strand, counting down.
TTTTTATTTTTTTACCTGATTTTTGTTTCTGAGAACAATGAGATCCACATTTAAGCTTTAAATTTCGATAGAACAGTGGCAGTATAATGTCCTCGTAAGTGGAAGTCAGGCCATTGTAGAGCTAAATGTAGTATTTTGATCTAGACGACCCAAAATGTGTGGACACCAGGTCCTAGGGGGTTAATGTAGTGAAAAGATAAAATAGTTTCAAAGTACAAGACACACATGGACTATCGATGTGTTACACCAGCGGTCCCCAACCCCTGGGCCTCGGACCGGTACTGGTCCGTGAGTCGTTTGGTACCGGGCCACGAGAGTTGAGGCTCAGGTGTGAAATGTATGGTTTTCAGGGTTTTTATCGGTTTTCAGCGTTATTTTGTCATCGTTTTTATCGTTAACTCGGTTTTCCTGGGTCTTTTCACGCGTGTTATGAATAAATCTTTTTTCGGTACCGGTACTAGTTTTATTTTGTTGTATTTATCCGTGACTCCTTAAAGGCCGGTCCGTGAAAATAATGTTGGGCATAAACCGGTCCGTGGCGCAAAAAAGGGCCCCGGGCCATGGACTGGCACCAGGCCGCGAGAGTTGAGGCTCGGGTGTGAAATTCATGGTTTTCAGGGTTTTTATCGTTAACTCGGTTTCTCTGGGTCTTTTTCCATGTTGTAGTTGTGTGTCTTATTTTGAAAGAACTATTTACGCATTACATTGTGACCAGGGAGCATTAAGGGGCAGAGAGGAGGATGTTACTCTTAATGTTGTTGGCGCATTTCCGGAGGACGCTGCTAGTAAAGTTACACAATTTCACAGTTAATTCACATTTATTATTATATTTACAAAACACCACAGTTTTTGTCTTGGTCGTATCATTTTATTTTGTTGCATTTATCCGCGACACCTTAAAGGCCTGTCAGTGAAAATATTGTCTGACATTAAACCAGTCTGTGGTGCAAAAAAGGTTGGGGACCGCTGTGTTACAGGAAGCTGATGGCTTGCATAGTTTCAGGTTTTTTGTTACATTTAAACACAGAGTTTGGTCCCTTTTGAAAAGTGTATAAGCTCATATGGATGATCTTGAATGATCTCTAAAGCTTTCAGCACATTGCTCACATCATTTTGAAGAAGAGTCTTTTGCAGACTTTGGTAGAAACTGTTTTCTTGAGGGCCACAGGTTCTTTCCTTTAACTTTAAAGCCTCACACAGCAAGCTAAAGAAAATTTAGAGTGATTTTGTGTTAGATGCAGTACTAAGTGGTGCTAAATTTTGTTTGCATGGTCTAAATAAATGTAGAAAAGATTTGGTTACTTTTGGGAATAGCTTTGAAATCAAGTTTCTTCCCTGTTATATGATTCCCTGATAAACATATCCCGAGGTAAATACTCCACCCTGTCACATCCAGCGAACTCCAAAGCAAAAACATACAGCTTTTCCAGTCGGACTTGGAGAAACCCTATCACCAGAGTTTTGACGTTGTCAAATGTTTGTATGGGAATACTGCCATTTTAAATGTGGTTGGAGAATATTTGTGATTGTTGGGAGTGGGCTGTTTGTTTGGGTACGTTTTTATTTGGATGTGTAACTGAATTTTTTGAATGCTGGACAAAATGTTTTCTTAGTTTCATGTTCAGGTTACTTTATTTGTGTTTTATTAGTTTGCCCTTTTGCCTGTGTTTTCGTAAATAAATGCCAGAAAAAATTGCTGATACCTGAGGTTTGGTTTCAATTCAGAAGCAAATGCTTAATAATTTCTTTTATTTCAGGGAACTTTGACATGCTGAGTGCCTCTGGACATTTTAATTTGAGTGAAAATTTGAACTTTAGCTCTGACACTCGGCTCTAGCTTTTATTTAAAAAGTCCCCAAAGGGAGATAAACTCTGGTTTACATGGACTAACTCACCACCTCGACTTCTGCTGTTCCTCAGCTTGGACCTGGTGTCCACATATGTGGACATCACATTTTGGGTTATTTAGTCCAAAATACTCAATTTTGCTCTACAAGGGCCTGATATCCACTTACGAGGAGATTATACTGCTACTGTTCTATCAAAATTTTAAATGAATATCCTCATATGTGGCTCTCATTTTCCTTAAAAACAAAAATAAGGTAAAAAAAAAAGAAGAAAATCTGGTAATTCTTTGTTTTTACATTCATCAGGCCCCCAATCAGCCCAAAGACACTCCCCAACAAGGCCGTTTAAAGAGACGCTGCTAATGTTGAAAGTGTTGTGTGATTTCAGGGCTTCTACTTCTTTCTGCCAACACTTCTTACCCTGTTGCTGTAACCGTTATTGACATTAGAAAACTGTTCATGCCTGTACTGCTCTGTTTTGTCATGATGAGGGTTTGGAAAAGAAATCAGTGTATTTATAGGAAGCTGGTTATAGGTAACCAGTGGCAACTGTTATAACTAAGAGAGGCAAGGATGCAGAAGTGACACCTGGGTCATACACCCAGCAGCCTCATTATAAGGCACGCAAGGACAACGAAGGTGAGGTCTGAACCTTGGAATTTGAGTGTGGAATTTGCGTGACAGCCAGAGAAAGATAAGAAAGGAAACGATTAACCTGACCTGTGAGGCTGGAGCATTTTTCAGCGAGGCTATTCGCCCTGATTAAATCTCAACATTTGATCACTCTGGAAGGGAAATGGAGCACGATTTCAGCCAAGCTGTTGGGAACACACATGTGCTCAGGTGGACGGAGTGAACTTACTATCATGTTTTTCCGTCTAAATTTTTAATTTCCTGATTAAGTCCTATCTCTTGGGTGATATTTTCAACTAAACTGGTAACCCATTCTGCAATTTGGGAGCTCTGCAAAGAGCTGGATCTCCGTATGGCTGCATTAACTCAGATTCTGACACAGACAGCTGGGGCAGATGTTTCCGTCCACAGCTGAGCAGCTCAGATAAATCACACGCTGACACTACGCCGAGCTGTTTTATGTGTGTGTGTGTGTGTGTGTGAGAGAGAGAGAGGGAGAGCGATAGATCCACCACAATCCTGGAGTGTGAAGAAATGAATCCTTTTAGTATTTATTACAGTGTTCGGGATTGTGCTGAGGTGACACCACAGAAATGTTCAGACTGGCACAGAAAATCTCTCAGCTCATATTACATATCGTACTTTTTCCTGCTGTTCGTGTTAAATTAACACCATATGTTTTCATAAAGGATGATATGGGATTTTGCTTCTACTGATGGATTCCCAAATGTCGGCACATTTCTAACCACCTTCTTAAAGCTTTCCTGATCAATATTTCGGTCAGGACCACTAAAGTCAAAGAAGATTATTTGTTATCTGGGGTCATTTATATTTGTAGTGAGACTCTATTCCAGGAAACATTTGAAGTGCATGCAAGAAAAGCCCAAAGACCAGGAGGGGATGAACATTTTTTCTAACATATTATTAACTTAATCCCATTTAATTTACTAGATATCTCATAAGGAACATACAGACTCATCAGCACGCCTGCTTATTCATGCAACTACCCAGAAAGCCAGTATTCACCTCTAAAATGTGTCACAGTGTGATCTCAGTGACACTGACTGTGGCTTTGTAGGTGGGACGCAGCTGGTTTGAATAAATCGGAAACTGCTGATCTCCTGGATTTTCACCAGCGCTGCGTTTACTCAGAATGGTGCGAAAAACAAAAAGTATTCAGCAAGCAGCCGTTCTGCAGATGGAAACTTGTTGATGATATAAGTGAGAGTAGGATGGCGCAACTCTTTGCAGCTCAAAATGCACAAAGCAACCTGTGATGCTTTCCCAACCAACAGAGAACCAGTTAGCTCACACACCAGTTCTTTTCAGGAACCATAGGACCAGTCACCCTGGAGCAAACCAACAGAATATGAATGAAAAACAGGTCTTTAGAGAACTATGCATTCTCCAAGTGAAATTACGCACACAGTGCAAGTTCAGTTTCAGCAGATAATAATAATAATAATAATAATAATAATAATAATAATAATAATAATAATAATAATACACAGAAGTCTGAGAAACGAATGGCAAGTCTGTTGGCTCCTGGTGTGAATGCTTCTCATTGAATTCAGATTTATTCCAAAAACTGAATGTAAACCTCAGGTTTTTTGAGATGACAAATACATTGGCAGCACTTAAAGTGCAGATAAATAAAGCCTGATCACATATGACTGGTTAACTATGGTTAAAATCCACGAGTCTTCTAGTATTAAAACCTTGCAGATATTTATTCATAGATACCTCCCTTTGAGTCATCCTGACCCCCTGGATCCAGCTCTTGCTGCTAACAATACCTTAGTATCCAAATCAACCTGTTTAGGTTGAAATGCCCAGAACTTTGTCAGCAAACTGGAGCCAAACGATTTCTCTGACATCATCTGACCCCTCTTTAAATCTGTGCTGAGAAAAGCGCCTCAGAATTCATTCACTTGACAAACCTTGGAGTGAAGGCTCTCCAAATCAGAAGTCCACTCCTGTCCCCGAAGAACAGAAACCTAAAGACCTGAAAGAGTGGGTAACTTCAGGAATAGATCTATAATAAATCTCAATTTCTGCTGAGGCTGCAGATGGCAGGCTCAAAAACTGGCATCAAGAGCATAAATCCACAGACCCCACCTGCTTTGTGGTGTGGGGGATAGTTTTGGCACAGTTCGAGACCTTTAATGCCAACAATCAAGGTTTTGAGGCCAAAGTCGTTCCAAGTGTTGCTGCAGACCATGTTTGTCCCTTTATGTCTACCCTGTTTTAACGGGTAAGCAAACAATGAGAGGTTTCAAACTGGTTTCATTGGTTTGGGATGTGGTAGAGGAGAGGTTTTGTAGAATGCATGTGCAGAAATGATGTGATGACTTTTTCAGCATGGAGCAAAATCAGACAACAAGACGTAGCCCTACACCAAAACAGCTCACTGGAAGAACTCACACAGATGAATGAGTGTGTGTGTGTGTGTGTGTTTGTGTGCAGAACCTTTTCTTGATTTTTCCACAGGAATCTGTCTGCTCCTTTATGCTTTCCATTTTATTCAAGCTTTCATTACCATTAGCATGAACGTTTTTAGCATCAAACCCACTGTAACCTGGCACTTCAAGCCTCTTGTGAAATTCTCAGCAGATTTACGCTTCAGCTCGTGTTTTCATTGTCTCTGTGACTGACTGAAAAGTTTCCCTTTTTTGCCCGGAAACCTCTTTAGATTCAGCAGGCGTAGCAGGCAGACAGGAGGGGATATCCAACAGGTGGAAGTGAGATGGAACGGGAAACAGAGTGCCCGCAGAGACAGCCTGAGGCTCACCGACATTCCTCAGCACCAAAGGCCCACATCGGGAGGTTTTGCAGAGGAGCTGGAAGGAAGGGATCAACTTTGAAATTATTCAGTTAGACTGTCTGCTTCTCAAAGTTGCTGTAAGGGTTACTGTGATTTTTCTTCACTATCCCAGGAATTTAAAGGAGTGTCATTCATACGGACTAATGCAGTGTGACCCAGAAATTCTGGCGAGCGCTCTCACGATGTTCTGCTTTGTAAGTTTGGAAACACTGCTGAGAAGCATTTCGTCAGCTCTGTTCTGAGCCGAGACAATGGATTTAACTGTATAGAAACCAGCGCAATTGCTTCTGACAGCTGATGCAAAACACGAGCGATCATGTTTGAAATTTTGTTCTGCTTTAATACCTACTTTTAATCCCGTGTGACGCCGCTGTGCAGAGAATTCTTGCCCAAGTGCTGTTTCTCCTCCCCTGAGCGTTAACTTTCAAATTCCATTCAGGCAAAAAGCATTTTCCCGACAATTCAAATCCTCTCATAATGCCGACTCCCCGGTGTATCACCCCTAATGTAGCCATTGCCCAGACAATGCCTTTGCCTATTTATCACCAGTAATGACGAACCAAAAAAGCAAAATGGTGGTACAAAATGAACATTGGAAAAAATAAAAATGAAACGATGTGATTGATGTTGTATCCTCGGAAAGCTGGCACGCTGGGGAGCAAAATAAATGAACGTCAAAGATTCCCTTCTGGGCAAGAAGCACAGAGGGAAGAAATCTAAAGCACTTTAATGTCTCTGTCTTCATTTTTCACCAACATCTACTGTAGATACACACACACACAAGCGCGCGCGCGCGCGCGCACACACACACACACACACACACACACACACACACACACACGGAGAGTCCTCCGCCTCTTCCCAAACTCTCTTGCTCCCTCTCCTGCTCTCTGTAAAGACTTTTATGTCTGCGCTCGTCATTTGATTTGCAATTCATTCCTCTCCTTTACAATCTGCTGTAGTCTTCGCCCTCCTCCTCCTTCTCCTCCTCCTCCTCCCCCCAGACTTCCCTGACATGAGCTTGCACATAGAAGCAGCTCCAGTAATGCTGTTGGCAGACATCTGGAAATGTTTTGGCCCCGTGCTGGAGGTCACTGTCTCCACCAATAGAGCCCATACCTCAACCTTCGCAATGTGACAAGTCTTCATATATCTCCGACCCCGTGCACTGTATGGAAACCCCCTCTCACCTCCACCCCCCCAAACACGTTCTTTCCTTTCTGCTTATTTCCTCCCGCCCTCGTCCTCTCACTGTGTAAAACTGTATTTTTTGTCCATCTGTCTGTGCCTCCGCCTGGATCTTCAAGCCACGTGAGGAAGAGCAGTCGACAAAAACGCACTTCAGTTCAGTCAGGACCGAGATAAAAGGGGGTTTGACTGGGGGGTCTCATCATTTCTGTCATCCCTCTCTGAAGGATGAGGACAGTTGCACCACTCTGTTGTTGCCGTGCAACAAACGAACCAGCTCTGATGTGGCGAGCCGATATGTTTTTATTGTGCGCTTGGTGCAGCTTTACAAAAAAAACCACACAGCACAATGACTCATCTCTCAGAACATTTCTGCTTTAATATACAGCACATAAATCAGCTGCTGTAATCCCAGAAAGCACAGAGAGATAATGCAAAGCTGCACCGACCGCTGTAAAAAAATGGTGCAGGGCACGTTTGTGGAGAGCTAACCCAGGTTGTTTTTTTATAGCCACAATTTACAGTTGACCCTGACAAGTCAGTGTTTTAAAAAGAGGACAGATGTAAGGATTCGCTCACTGAATGTGCGCTGATTGTGGGTTCTTCTAAACAACATCTGAGGCTGACTTAAACCATTTGTCACAGGAAACAAAAGACAATAAATAAATCACATGAACTAGAAAACATGTCCAGATGTCTTTGTGTTTTATAGTCTTAGACCATCAGAGGGACGATGTGTCTGTAGAAGTCTGAACTTTTTGGGTTGTGCTAATTTCATTTAAGTACTTTTCACAAACAGTCTCAAAGCACAAAAAGAGTTAAATAAATAAGAAAATCAAGTCCCATAACAGTCATTCAAAGACTGGAATAAGTTTTAGATTACATGTTGGATATGTCCGACCTGACGTGGCGCTGTCATTTTGTCTTTATTGTCATTGCAGATGTGCAACGAAATTAAATGCAATCCACAGTGCAAAGGTCTGAGACAAAAGGCTTAAAAATATGCCCATAATAAAATGCATATAAAAAGTCTATTAAGACATATATATATATATATATATATATATAGTCTAAAGCTCCAGAAGTAAGACACACATTATACTCCACATGCAAGACACTTCTACAAGCGCACTTTGCTGTTGATTGCACAGTTCCAGTAGTGTTTAGTGTTCTAGCTTCTTGAAAATGAGCTAATTTATAATCCATTTGTTGTGTAAAGCCAAAACTAAATATGTTCACTTTTGTGTCACCTTTGGTTTGGAAGCCCAGCAGCACATTCTTTGTGTCTTTGTTTCTTTTTCTCACATTATTAAGAGATTTTTTTTTTAAACTGGCGAGAAAGAGAAATACACAAGCAACAGTTCAAATCTTTGGAATTGGGAAAATGTTCATTAGTGGGACTCAAAGCGTTTTCTTCTGCAGGGTTTATGAAATGGAATAAAAACTCTAAAATAAAAGATCAAAAAAGGAAAAAAAAACCATTACTTTTGTAACAGAATTATTGTGGATACATAATGAACTCAGTGTATATGATTTTATTTAATGTTAAGTTAAATAATACACATGTTCATCAAACTGAATCTCTTTAGCCTGATTTAGCTGATGAGCAGACATGCTCGTGTCTGACTTCAGAAACCGACAAAAACACAGCGGGACATCATGATGGCTACATCCATCTTACATAATGCAGATGCAAACTTTCATATTTGAACTCTTAAAAAGGACAAAAATGGCTCCAGATTCAAATTCACTGAGCCATCATCATTTATCTGCCGTGTATAGTTGATATGATGGTGCTTACTTATATATCTCTTGCAATTTGTTTTAAATTGCTTTTCACTTTCACTTCCGAGTAATCCTCTTGTTTCCCATGATGCACACAGTATTTTTTTTCTTTTCTCACTATGTCTTTATACACCACTCAGTCGTTAGTTATCATTAATGTCTGGCTGTCTTCTACAGTTGACCTTACGCAGCCGGTCGCAGCTGATGGGTTTCTTCCTGTTAAAAGGAAGTTTTTCCTTCCTACTGTCACCAAGTCCTTGCTCACAGGGGGTCGTCTGATTGCTGGAGTTTCCTTCCAATGTAGGATCTTTACCTTACAATGTAGAGCACCATGAGCCGACTGTTGTTTTATTTTATATAATTTTATATAACTGAATTGAACAGACAGCTTTATGTCTCTGTATCAAACGCTGCTGTTGCTAAAGCTCAAGGCACGGACACCTCGCGAGTACCTCTGTGACAGAACAGCTGTATTTGACACCCTGGCTGATTATGTGTTAGCTGAACAAATTTAACTGCCAAAAAGACATTTTCAGAGCATCGAGGACTTAGATATGAGGGAATTATTTGACAGTCATAAAGGTATTAAATGAGAAAATATTAAGAGGAGACCTGCACAAAGGAGAGAAGACGGACACGTGACTCGAACAAACGTCTGGACTGATCTGAAATTTCTTTCATGCCTGAGAGAAAATTAGCCTGCGAAGCTCGGGTCTTTCCATCTTTATGGCTGCATGTGCGCTGTTAAGATTCACTCTGTCCTTTGTGATAAATTTAAAATGCTGACTTATCTTTCCTGTCTTCCTCCATCGTGGCCTCCTCCATCACCCGCCACCATGTCCAAATTCCCCTCCCTTTTTTCTCCCCCTTCCTTCCACTGAAAGCATTGCGATGTCATATTTTTAAGAGGCTGTTTGCTTTAAGCTATTTATCTGCACACTCTTGAAGGAGCGAGGCAGGGTGGCATCAGAGATTAGCGGGCAGAGGCAGTCGAATTTACTTGGCTGGATGAGCATGTGGGAAGCGGGACTGTTGGCGGCACCGCCGTTTGTCAAAAAACATTGACCTTGTGCGGGAGAAAGCGTGCGTTCTTTGTGTCGTGTATTAGATATTAGCCTTCAGTACTGTTGTCAGCTTAACCTGAGTGTGTCTGATATGCAGTGGTGTAGGCGTGTTATTTTTCACTTTCAGGGAATGACAAAATATGTATGTTCCACGTAGAGAGCGCCGGGAGAGGATGTGAGAGAGCTGCAAACCATTTCCCTCAGCTGCTGCTGTAGCAGACATATTTTTCAGGATGTAGCAGCATGTGGGCCCGAGCTCTGTTTGTCCAGGATGACACCCTTCACATCCATTCATCAACGTCCCGTCAGACCTTCACTGACCTTGGGTCTCTGCCTGTGTGGTGTGAGGAGAAAAATGAGGGAGAGACGGGTTCGGAAGAAGTGATGGAATGTGGTCGGCTCCACGTTCTTGGGTGCTATTTTAATTTCTGTCTCAGCGGGGCAGCAGGCCCTGCTAACTGCAGACACAAAATAAATAACATCCAGTTTCAGGATTCAGGCCAGAGAACCGGACCGATCAGAGGTGACGAGAAGAGGAGCACCTCCTAAGTGATGCTTCTTTATCTCCTCAACAAGCCAACAACGTGGGGATATTCATCTCCCTGAAAGAGGCGTGAGCTGCGAACCGGTCGGTGTGATAGTGTGAGTCAGACATAACCAGGCATTTGTTATTCTAACATCTTAATGATTTCACCTTTTAAGCCGCACAAGACTGCAGCCCCTGCAGGTGCCCGGGTGACAGATGGCGAGCCCGGGCGGGGGTCCCTCCTTCTGCAAGTTATAGATGGACACCTTGTCTCAGACTCTCTCTCTCTCTCTCTCACACACACACACACAAGGAGAAAAAAGCAATTAGGGCCAGCGCAGAGAAAAAAAGGCTGATGATGATAGAGTTTTACATTCCACGCCTTTCATCTTGAACACTCTCCTGCACAAAGGGACAAGCTGTGGTTTTTCCAAGGGCAAACATGAGGAAGATAAATTAGACTGACTTGTGCGTATCACCAGAAATCAGTTCGCTTAAAGGATTTGGGGCATTTGATTCAACATGCATGTAGTGTAGGTCACAGAAACACATGGTTTTCATTTATGGACGTACTGCAGGTCGAGTGCTCACAAGAGGAACACAAGAGGAAGATAAAGCCATTATTCCATGAGAAAAACAGCTGCTCGTGAGATAATGGACAGAAAGAAATGTATTTGACACATGATCATGTAGCGCCGCTGGAAAACACGTCAACAGAGAGATCATATGATACTGGAAACACCTGACACTCAGCTGACTCCCCGCTGAGGATGTTGATGCGTTTTCTTCCTTTGAGAGAAGAATTCAGAGTCTGTTTTGTTGTCACTTTCAGTCACCTTGGGGCAGCTCTTGTTGTGAATTGCCATTAAATGCATAATAATGACATGACCTGAATGCTAGCGTTTGACTAGTAAGTCAGAAGGAGCGTTTGTTTTCTAAAAGACAAGCTGTAAAATATCAATTTAAGCTCATTCATTTTTTTTCTTTCAAATGAATTAAACTCCCACGAGCACGACCTTCCTCTGATTTTTACCAAGAACTGAGAGCATATATTAAAAACCTAACTTATTTAAGATAATTGCAATAATACGGGTAATGTTCAGCAGCTATCACAGGCAGGCTAAGCTAGGCCTCCAGATTTCCTTCCATCCATCCATCATCTGCATCCAGCTCGAAGCAGAGACCTCCCCGTCCAGCCACCTACAGACCTTCCAGGGGAAAACCAACACATTTCCAAGCCAGCTGAAAGAAGCAGTCTCTGCAGCATGTCCTGGGTCTCTGCCAGGGTTTCCTCCTGAGGGGTGTGCTACGAAGGAAGTTCAACACAGCCAGAATTTCTTTGCATTAGCTGGCGTAACAAAACCTAAAACCCCAGCTGGAGATAACAGGTATCACGTTTTTTGTTAAGCCAGGTTTTTTTTTTAATAAAATAAGCCGTTTCATGTGTCATATCCCTGCAAGTGCTGGTGATATAGGTGATATAAGACAAGAAATAAATGCTGCAGAAAATTATTGATCCTGGGATTTATCACACAGAACCATAAAATAAACATTTGAATTCAAACGAATGACTTTAATGCTTTTGGTTATTCGTAAGTTGACAGCTGCACATTAGAGATCTGAAACTGTAAACTGGATCTGCTTAAATATTTGAGCTTACTGGCCCACAGCCTAATAATGGAGATGTGGAAACTGCTTCAATTTGTCAGCAGATCAAAGGGGAATTCCTAAAGAAAGATTTGCTTTCACTGACACAGAAATCTCTGACTTCAAGCTACTTAAGCCATTTATTTCGCTTCCTAGCACACCCCTCAGGTAGACACCTCACCTATGAGGGTCCAGTAGGCCTCTTCGACATCTCAGCTGGCGTGTTTTGATGCAAGTTGGATTCCGCCGAAAGCCCCCGACAGTTGACAGGTGAGCTAACTTAGCTAACTTGGTTCAAATCACAGCAACAAGCAATTTTTTATCAAAAATCAAGTTTTTTTCAATTATTTTGGACACCTAATTGCTTTGTTTGCTCGTCTTTGCATAGACTTTGTACCTGGCATAAACAAGTGCGAGGATGGAGGCACAAACTGGTGCCGACATTCATGTTGGTTAGATCTGCTTTTCTAGCTTAACAAGCACACAAACATGGAAATATACTAAAATATCCTGGCAGCATTGTTTGTGTCCTTGCACCAAAAAGTCTCTAACAATGTAGCTTGCTGCTTGAGCTCACCAGAAGAAAGAAGTGGTACATTTCTCAGAAAAATAGGGCAAGAAAAATAAAATAGTTGAACCAGAAATGGAAATTATTGCTAGCTTGGTTTGTCCAAGTAAATTAGACATAATCATTACCAAGAGGTTTGACGTATTTTAATGACGAAAATATATCTTGAAGTGGCTATCCTTGAAGTTTTCATCAATGTTCTGTCCTATCCCAGTCTCTCTTCTTCCTAATGCTTCTCTCATCTCTCTTTGTGTTTCTATGCTGAGCTGAGAGCGGCTCAGATAATGACAGATGCATTAGTCTCTGAGACTGAGCCTGATTGATTATGAGTCCCAGCCCACAAACAAATTAAAAGACTTCTATCGGGTAAATCTTGATCACGGATTCTCTTTGAATCTTTGAAGTTTAGCAACAAAGCATCCAACCTGTTTATGTAGAAGATGTATGTATTAATTGCAGAAATAAATCCACATTTCCTTCAACAAATCAAAAAAAGTCACCTCTGCAGGAAAAGTTCCATGTGATTTTGAATAGGAGGGAAATGAAACGCTTTGATGAAGTTTTCAGGCTCCTGCGGGTGTAAATCATGCTGGTGCTGACCTGTATATTAGCTCTTTATGTCGTGTTTACGACCGTAGACAAATCAGTAAGCCTGCAGGATATTTATTCCAGGTCCCTGACAGCCTTTCTTAGGCTCAGTGGTGCTTAAGCTCACTGCATGATGGTTAACCCTCCTCGCCCAACCCCAACTCACCCCCAAAACACACACACACACACATATATATGCTGTCCCTGGGTCCAGTTATTTATGGTATAAGCGTACAGCCACCTTCCGTCCAATTAAAGCTGAGTGCTGGCTTTGTGCAGCGCCCCGTTCATCATGTCCCTCACCGGGGCTGTTAGAGTTCCATCTGACCTGCTCTCTGGGGGTTAGGAGCGTCTGGGTTTAAAGGAAATGCCACCAAATTTCATCCTACAACTAAGCTATCCCCATGTTGTTCCCCACGGTTCAGTTTGTACAGACTAATGTTAAAGGGAAAACCAGCTTGGTTTATTACAGGCCTTTCTTTGAGCTCCAGCAGCTCGTGTCCAAACCTCACAGAGGCATGGGCTGATATTTGGGTGGTTGTAGCTCAGTCCAAAGTATTCTTGGGCAGGATAACATCCCCAAGTTGCTCTTTGATGCGTTCATTGGACGGTGAAAGTGTTTAAATGTTGGATAGAAAGCACTTGGTAGAAAAAGCATAGACAAAACTGCTTTTGTGAATGGGTCATGTAGGTGTGCTCAAGTTGATATATGTAGCTATATAAGAACCACGCCATTTACCATATTAACAGTAACATAAATGAAGCCTCAAAAAAATACCATAGTGATTTAACCTTGGCCTTCATTTTACTTCAAAGTGGTGTCCTTGTAGAGCCAGACACCTTTTCTATCACTGCTTGGATTATCACATTAAACTTCCAGGAAGTACAATGAGCACTACGTGAGACATCCTGGATCTCCTTCACTGTTTCAAAACCGATTCTTCAAAGTAAAACTGATTTTGAGAAATAGCACAAACGCGTGACGACTCAAATCTGTGGACCAGGGTTGGTGGAGAGAGAAAAAAATTACTGGCAAACACCAACAGGAGGTTTGGGAATGTGCTAGATAACAATCTCCACCAACGTAAGATCATCAAAATGTGGTGAAGAATGCTGTTCAGGCTAATCAATGCCTAGACCAACACTTTATTAAGGAACTAGTACGCTATTCTTTTATCTGCCTGTATGCACACTATGAAGCCAACTATCATTGATCCTACTAGTTACTTCTTCAGAACAGTAACTGGCAAAAATCAGAAAAGTGATTTTCGATAACTGATCCACTGGTTGTGTCTTCACATCGATATCCTCTCACTGTTGACCAAAGAGTAAAACAAACATTTTAACTTCCTGTTAAAAAGGATTTCTTCCAATGAAACCATCCCCCTGTGCTGCTCATAGCGTCTGTTCATCTTTACATTACCGTGTAAATCCCCTTGAGGAAGAGCAAACTGGTCAGCACTTCAACTTCTGGACGACTGAGCTTGAATAGAAACCTCTAATTTTCATGAAGGCATTCAGAAGACATTTTAAACTCGGGCTTGCATCATTTAGTTTGCAGATTAAATTAATTTAGCACGAGGAAAAAAATAGGAGAGTACTTTTAGCCTCTTAGTGTCCATCAGTTAATTGGTGACCAATCTTAGATTAGGGGTAGGGTTTCGTTAATGTTCACCCCACCTTTTAAAGAGTTGGGAACAGGCAAATGAAAAAGCTTTTAACAGAAAACTGTAATGTCAAAATATATCAGGCTTAATTCTTTAGAAACGAATATTTTCTGGTTTCTGAAAATGTGGGTATTTAGTATGTGAGTAAAACAAAACCCAACGTTAACCTTAACCTCAACCCTAGATTAGATGGGGTCTCCGGTGGAAGTTTTTACTTTGTAATACTCTTTTAGCAAAATAACTGGTTTATAATCTTGTTTTCATACATATTACATTTCATAACCTCCCGCTGAGTAAAGATGCCAAAAAGACAATAACAACTTGACAGCTGACTGAAAGCTAAATTAAAAATTTCCTCTTGTTGTAAACTTTAGGTGGTGAAAAGTTACACGTGAAAGTGAACAACCAAGCCGAGTTGGTGAGGAATTATATTTTTGTTTGGATCGTCTGTCAAAAACATCCATTCAAGGTCGCAGGAGCCTGTGAAATCTGAAGCGTCTTCCCTCAAACCTGCTTTGTTTTCTCTACAGTGCGCCCGTACACGTCAAATTTCACCGTCCTCCGTGTGTCTCTCTCACTGTCTGGAGAACAATCCCCCTCTTGTTGCAAGCAGACGGGAATTTTTAGAGGTGAACGCAGCCAGTCAAGCCTCAGATCATTAAAATCAGCATGCTGTCTGGTTTCTGCTTCAGCCACTAGAAATCCACATAAACAATGCAAAGCCTCCTTCGCCCTCACGGCCTGTAATGTCGAGTGTAACTGTCTAAACTGACAAAATTTATACCCGATAATAAACATGCAGCGCAGGGAAACTGTAAGAAATAAAAAAAATCCCTGCATGATGATGGTGATGGTGATGATGCATGCTGGAGCCTGTCCGAGGCTGGAAGGGTCAGACGATGGTGGTGAAAACTTCAAGTTTTTAATGACAATTAATGGACACAGATGGCTCGTCCAATAGGCTTCCTCTCAGTGGTGAGGTGAGAGGTCGTTTCCGTTTGTGGAGTGAGCAGGGGCAGTTCCCTTACCGCCTGCACATACATCACGGTGAGCTGCGGAGGCCCCGGAGGGCAAGACCCACACTGGGCGGATGCCTCAGAGCACCGAGCATGTCAGCACCGTAACCTTCACTCTGGAGGATTTAAATGGAGCTGCTTTCTCCCTCCCCTTTGACTCAAGGGTGACCTCCACCCCTCTTTTGCCTGCTATTTTACTTCATTTCAAGTTTTTGTTTCTCATGCTGTCTCTGTCTGTATTTTCTTCCTCGTTTTTTTTTCTTTGCATGTACAAGCGAAGTTTAAAATAGATCCGACTCGGTGGAGCCGCATTCCCTGTTTGCTTTCTCACAAATATGGCCGCACAGTTTTGTAAATCAGGAAATAGGATAATTATCCAGAATATTAGCGTTCCCCCGTGTCGCATAAATAGAGCTTTCCCGTTAATCCCCCAAACTGAAACATGCATTTACACAGACCATAAGGAAAACAGACGAGTTCACTCCATTCGCTGTTTGTCAAACAATCCTACGGTAATCTCCCCCGAGTCCCGCAAAAGGCACCAAACATTTCTCTTCCTCCAGGGGCCACTTTAAACTTTTGTGGTCTCGGGTGTCATAGTCAGAGAAGTGATTACTGCGCGAGGGAGATGATCCCAAGCCCTTCTGCAGAGAGGCCGCGCACGACCACAAGAACTGAAAATCAAACAATAGCCCACTTCTCTGACTCTGAGTAAATACAGGAGGACAGGGGTCGAAGATCTGCTGCTGTTCCGAAGGCAAATATGTCCCCTTTGAGTAAAATGATGACCTACATGTAGTACAATCACACAAAACAAGCAAACAGATTTTAGACCTTTCGTTCCAAGCTGAAATGTAATCACAGTTCACTTTATTTATTGCTTTAATTTTCTAACATTTGCTCCATGTGAAACACAGATTAATGCACTTTTCAAAGCGCTAAATCTAGTGAAGCAGCAGAGCCACGCCAAATCATGACTATAAAGTAGTTTTATTAACCACTAATTAGTTTCTATTCTTTCTACTTTTCTGTAACCTTGCCCCTGGGGGCCTCAAGCCAGTATAGCCCTCCCATCACTCTCTAGCCTGGGTAAATTGAGAGGGCTGCATCACAAAGGGCATCCGGGTGAAATCATTGCCAAATCAAACAATACATGTTTGGTCGAGGCCCGGCTGGAGACAGATGATCCACCTCTGCTGGATTATTTCATTAGTGTTCAGCTTGCATCCACGAGCTCTTTGCATCAGTAGGGCTTTCTGTGCATCTGCGTGGGCGCTCCAGCTTCCTCCCACAGTCCAGTGACATGCATGTTAGGGTGATGAGGGATTCAAAGTTTGCAGTAGGTGTGAACGTGACTGGTGACCTGTCCAGGGCCTGCCTCGCCTCTCTGAACTGGAAGAGCAGAAGAGAATATGTGGATGGGTGGCTTTTAATCTGAAGCATCTTTAGGAAGCACTGACACTGACATTAACTGACATTAGATCGACAAGCCGATAAATCCAAAGCAATTCATTGTTGTAGAGCAGCCGAGTGAGTGAGTGCACCATGACAATGATGTGTGGCTAATTAAAGGTTAGATTTGGTGACGTTAACACAGCTCAGTAAACCTCTTAACATTCATCAGGTTACCAGCGACCTTTTAAAGTTTACATCAACTCCATTATCTGGAATTTCCATCTATTGGTCACACCCACATTGAAATCTGATCCAAAATTAATGTAAGAGTGATAATTTGGTCTTCTGGGCCGACATTCACAAAGCTTCCTGATATTAAAGGTAGCTCCTAATGACCAAAATGACCTGAGTGTAAGAAAATTGTCAGAATTAAGATGTTTTTAATGAATTTCCCCTTAGTGTTGAATAAAAATCAATATAAAAGGCATCCACAAAGTAGAGTCCTTAAAAGAGTTCCTAACTTTAAAAACTGAAGAGGACATTTATAGAAGCTTAAGATCTTATTTTGATACACAGTGAAGTTGAAGTTGTGATCAGTGATGACCCTAACTCTGACCCCTATTGTGTTTCTTTTAAATCCATGTCTTCCAAGTTTCTGTGTGGAGCTTGCAGGTTTTGCCTCCTCCTGGCACAATGAACTGGATAAGTGGAAGAAGGTGGAGGGATGGGTGGATGGATGTTCTCAAATGTTTTGGCAATAAGGGGATTAAAAAGCATTCCATTTGGCAGGAAACAATTCATTCCAAAAACATACTTTTTTGATTGTTTTCTGTTCTCACGTTCAGGGCTGAGGATGACTTCAACCTCACAGAGTTAAGAAGAGGAGGAAATGTTGGAAAAGGTGCAGCCAGTGATGGGATGACTGTAGAAAATAAGTCAGTCGAATTGTACGCATGCACAGGTCATCTGTGAATCTGGTTTTGTAAACCAAGAACACCAAACCACAGCATACTGCAGGACTCTGTTCTCTCCCATCCAATGCAATAACACAATAACTGCACAACAATGATGATCACGACACACAGACTGCTGAAAACTGGAAGAATGTATCAGTGAGCCAATTACAACACATTCACAAACTCACATTGTGATGCAGTTTGTTGCAAAAAAATGTCCAAACTCAGATATTTAACTTAAGGCAGTGGGAACGAGACGTTACTCGTGCAGTCTGCATCGTTTGACTATCAGCGTTTCCCTGAGGATTTTCACGTGTACACACTGTGTGCGCCTGGCTTTCATTTGTTTCCTTATTTGCCTGTCTAGACAAGACCACAATCAGTGTGTAACTCTGTGTGTGTGTCTGTGTGTTGAGTCAGGACAGGCTATCTGATGCCTCTCTGGGACACACACATTAGCCATCAATCATATCTGGGAAATGAAATGTCTCACTTTGCCTCTGTGGTTTAATTCGACATAGAAAGCAAACACAAACATACACACACACGCGCGCGCGCGCACACACAGGTGACCTCAGTTTCATCATGTTATGATACCATCTCCTCTCTCATCCAGCATCCCACAATTAGTCCCTCCATTTCCTCTCCTCCTCGTTTCCTCCATCACTCCCTTTTTCATTCCCTTCACTCACTCATCACGTCGTCTTCCTCATTCCTTCTCATCTTTCTCCCACACCTGCTTCCGCCTCCACTTTTTTCTCTCTTCTTTTCCTTCACCTCCTCTCTCCTCTGCTCTTCCTCTCCTTCTTTTTTCTCCTCTCTTCCTTTTCTTTCCATTTTTTACTCTCTCTCACCTCCTCTTTTCAGTGAAGTGAAATCAGCTGTCAAAGCTGTAGAAGAGTGACGAGTCAAGGTGGACTGGACCCTTTCCACTATTTAGCTGTCATTCAGACTCACAGTGTGTGTGTGTGTGTGTGTGTCGGAGGGGTGGTGGGTAATAGCACTGACACAGCAGTCTGAGTATGAGAGCAGAAGCTGATGATTAGATTGCCTCGACTCAATCAAACGGCGGATGTTGTCCTCAGCAGTTGAGGAAATGATTCGGCCCCTTGTGTATCTCCGAAAGAAACTCCTTGGAACGAGAATATAAAAGGGAGCCAATAATTAATTGAGGAAGTACAGATAGAGGGGAGGTGGTGGTGGTGGAGGTGGTAGGAGGGAGATGGGGGGGGATTACAACCAAATGTCACTGACAATTAATTTTCCATTGCACAAAGGCAGAAAATGAAGAGAGGCATAATCTGTTCAAGTCAATCAGATCCTAAATCCCTGTGACAAGCACAATCTATGATTAAGTGGCTGCTTCGTCGCCGAGGTGCCTTAATTAATCTATTTTACCTTGTCATCACTTTTGCTTCCTGTAAGTCGCTAGCAGGGTACCTTTAATAGAATAACGAGCCGCTGTTTAAGAGACGCAGGCCTTTCCATCACCATAAACGTCAGTCACTTGGAGAGGAGGGAAGTCGCCTTGGTGCAATCTGTCTGCAGGAGCTGGAGAAACATACAGTAACTCATCTTTCACTTAACGCCACATCGCTTTTTCTCTCTGCTTCACGGTGACTTTTATAAAAGACGTATCTTTAGTCTTTTCCTTAAAACTATTACTCACCGCTAAGTTATGCGGTGCTCTTTATACGCAAGGTGTTTGCCAAAGATAAGTCATCGCATGCCCATCGCTCCCCCAGAAAGTCCCCAGACAGCCCTGATAAATGCTCCATTGTGACTGCGTGTCATCGCGCTCATGCTTTACATGCAAAGTACAGTGAAGGTCCTTTGTTACCTCTTAACATCCACCAGGTCACTGCCAACCCATCTAGGATAGGTGTAAAGGCAGGAAGACTGCTTCTTTTGAAATGTAACATATTCTAGTTTCTGAATATTTCTATTTAGTGTGAGCCTAAACCAAAACCAATCCCTAGTCCCAACCCTGGATAAGTTGCCAGCTGCCCTATCGAGGTGGAGTTAAAGATTATTTTACACTTTCTAAGAACTAGAAAACAGGACGCGATTCACCGACGCTTCCTTAACTCAACCCATCTGGAGGCATTTAGACAGTAAAGCAGTCGTGGAAACCTTTTCCAGTCCGAGTTCAGCTTTATTTACTCTGCTTATCTGCCCTCTGGAATCAACACAGCCAGGCTCAGAGCAGCACTGTTTATTCAAAGCCAGCAAAGAATAATAGAGCTCCGACCATCAAATCCAGAAGCCTGAAGTCATTTGTGTGTGCACTGGGTGTTTCTAATGGCTTTGCAATCCAAAACCACTTGCTGGACCTTTGTTCAAACTCTCACCTACTAAATGCAAACTAATTGCTTCTTCTCCCCCAGTGGAGCTCCCTCATTCCTCTCCATCCATTCTTCGGTGATTTTTCTGATTTGTTTTTCTTCTTAGGTGTTATTTGCTGTGAGGAGCTAGCTATGTTTCTGACTGACCTCAGCTGATATTGTCCAGTACCCAGTCTTGAAACCAGTTCTTCTCTGTTGTCTACATAAACTGGGTTTACTGCCTTGATTACTTGTTGGGTAGAAAGACAGGTGTAGATTAAAGAATGTGTCTGCCGGTCCAGTGCGGATGAGGTATTTTCTATTTGTCGCCGTGGGAGGGACTGCTCCTCTTCTTTGTGGGTCCTTGTGAATGCCCCTGCCTTGCTGCTAATTAAATTAAGGTAAGCTAACAGATTTTCCCAGGTGCTCTTGCAGGTGCAAGAAGAACACAGATGTGGTTTGCTTGGCATTTCTTCAGTTTAAGCTTGACACCTTACATTTAATTAATCAAATATGCTCAAATGTTGTTGACGCACTCCGTTTTTGTAATTGTTTCATCAGTTTATGTTGTTCTAATATTTGTCCTGATCCCCACTGTCGTATTTGCTGTGGGGCTGATGATGTCTGAGTGTCAGCCAGTGTTGATACGCCATCGGGTGGCCTATGTGTTCTGGTCAGCTGTGTGTGTCGTCAGGTCAAATAATAGCTGACCTTTTAATAGAGGAATCTTGACACACTCAAACAAACACAGCGATTCTTCTGAACTCGAGCACATCTCTCATACTCTGACATACTTTTCTGACAGCAGTTGTATTTTTTTTCGTGAGATCTTGGTCGGTGGGTCTGTTCCAATGTTGTGGTTCAAACTGATAAGGCCGTCAGAGGAAGTCCCGTCCCAGCGTCAGAGGGCCAGAGAGGAAACAGGAGGTCAGCCCGCGGGGTCAGATAAACTACGGTCCTCTGCAGATAACTCTGGCCTCCAAAACTGGCAAATACTCCCTGCGCTCATCAGGTCCAATCAAAACAGGGAGTCAGCGCTCAGCAGAGAGGCGGAGAAACGCGAGGAGAAGGAGGCAAGAAAACTGGAATGGGAGGAGAACGGAAGAGCGGCAAATCGCCATTATCTCAGTTTCATGGGCAAAAATAAATAACAAAGACAAGAAGATCACTAACCTCAAAGTGAGGTTATCAATTTTTTCCAGCCCGACTCGAGTCTTGTGTAGAATTTAAGAGCTGGAGGTGAGCCCGTTGGCACTCATCACTCCTGTTTGTAAGGAGTCAGTTACTTGTGACTCACTGCCTCGCTGCGCACAGTTTGCAGGGTGATGCAGTACGATATGCTAAGCAGGAGATGCATCAGTCAATAAAACACAGAAAGAAGGAAGACAAGTAAATAGAACATTTTTCAGGTGTTTTTGCAGCTCTGAGAATGACTGTCTCTGTCCTCTTTGAAGGCCGTGCGTTAAATTGCCCTAACAGACTCAAAAGCTGAACCACACCAGCCAAAGTTAGACTGGAGGTGTTTAGCTTTATCCACTGTTTTGATTTTCTAACTGCACCTCAGTGGCCTGGAGTTAGAGGACAAGTAGTCTGCACTTCAGCTCATGCCTCAGATAACAGCTTTGTTCAGTAGATTAAGGGTTGAACTTTCAGTCTCTTCAGCCACAAGTTAAAAAATATCCTGCTGTTGCTCAACAATAAAAAGAATCCACTAGAGGTCTTTTTGTGAAGCAGCTGTAAGAAAAGCTAAATTCTTTTAGCAGCTTCTCCTTAAAATAAAAGCATAAACAGAAGAACAGTGTTTCTCCCAAACACTGCTGACTGTGGATCAGACTCCTGGGACTGCACACTATAAAACACATCATCCACAAGATGCAAAGTTACATTTTGAAGCCTTGATTTTCAATTCAATTCAATTCAGTTTTATTTCGTTAGTGTCATATCACAGTAACAGTTGCATTATGGTGCTTTACATTGGAAGGTCCCCATGAATCCAAACTGGGAGCTGTTTCCACAGAAGAGGGGCCTGGAAGCTGAAAGCATTTCACTTTAAAAAACCCCAGGAAACACAAGTAAACCAGTAGTTTAAAAGTAAAGTGCTGTATTAAGCTTATACAGTACTATGATGTTTTTCAGATAAGATGGGGCTTGATTATTCAAGATCTTGTATGTGAGGAGGATTTTAAATTAAGTTCTTGAGCCAATGAAGAGAAGCCAATGTGGGAGAAATATGCTCTCTCTTTCTAGTCACTGCCAGTACTCTTGCTGCAGATTTGAGCTCCTATTATGGCTTTTTTGACCAGGTGTGATCACATTTAGCTTTTCTAGTAGGAAACTACATCCATAGACTGTATTGGAGCATCACACAGACATCCAACAGACACATATACCTGCTATTTAGTACTCAGTAACAAATAAAATGCTTGAATTTCAATGAGAAAAACTGGAGCATAGACTTCTTGGATGGTCTGTTAGTACAATTATCCACACAGCGCCCATATTATTGGTCAGATAATTGCATTAAAATGCTTCAAAAGGCTCCAACAGCATAAACGCGGTCTACAGATCCAGTTCAGTGACTCCAGTTAGCTGATGTAAAGCCTGGCAGACTGTGTCACTAAAACAATTGGAAATGAATATTAAGGCCTCCAGTGGACATTAGAGGAACTGCAGGGTTTGGGAGTCTGTATAGTGGAGTGTGTTCAAACTTTATTCCAGAAAATAGGGTGTGGGGGAAGGAACATCCTCAAAGACAACTTAATTCTGGTTTAATTAAAGTTCTTTTTTCAGGCTGTGAGCTAAATGAGATTCAGCATAAGCTCAAAATTTGAACATATGGTTTAATTAAAACAGAGTTTAGTGCTCAAAATTACATTAAATTTAATCTGCCGAAAGAGAAAAAGAGAAGAGATGAGTGTTAGATTCACAAAGGGACATACTGTTGGTGATGATGCTCAGGATTAGCTTTGCCAGTTATGCAAATTAAATGCAAAAGAAGCTAAAATGGGTTTTGCTCTGTTTTTTTGTGTTAACGTCCACTAGAAAGAGGATGTAAACTCAAACTCTAACAGCCTAATCTCTCACTGACAGTGAGCCTTTGTCATATTCTCAGAATAGGGAGACATCATGCAAATAAGAATAGCCTGGTTCCCACCCTGCGTGGACTCATCCACGTTACCTCGACCTCGGCTTGGACGTGTACTGACGTGACGCTGCGCGCTTCAGCCACCGTGCGCCGCACCTGATGCTGCTCCGAGCCAGATCCCCACTGAAATAATTGGCTCATTCATGGACCCGATCACTCTCTGTGGGCCTAATCATACAGTCAGAAATACATTTGTAATAAAACATGCATCAGCAGTAATTTAGTGCCTCTGAGGCTCATTTCTAACCGAGTTTATCAGGTGATTATTGATGCGTGTTTAAATCTCATTACTGGCT
>NW_005187541.1:572974-575213 GCF_000239375.1 Pundamilia nyererei | reverse complement strand
ATACCTGCAACCTAGTATTCAGTAACATCATAATGAAATCGAAGAATTTTACAAAAACTGGAGCTCAGAATTACATTACAAATATTCCAACAGAACAGGCGGAGTTCTGATGTGCAGTTAGCCAAGGTGAAGCCCAGCACAACTTCCTGTGTCACCAACCACCTGTCAGTCAAAGAGGCCGCACCTCTAATAATGCGAACTTTAGGCCTTAATACGATTTAAACAAGTGAGCTATCAGATGATTAACCCACTGCACAGAGGTTATGAAAAAATGAATTATCTATAAAGCCCAAAGCAGTTTGCTTTATTAGGCTGTAAAAAAAAAAAGTTATTTCTGCTGTAAAGTTGGACATTTTTAACATGAGGGTCTATGGGGACGGACTCACTGATGGAGTCTCTCGTGGACGTTGAAGGAACTGCAGCTTTTCAGACTTCCACACTGTCTGTACTTTTCAGTCCCATCAGGTGCTGCTCAATTTATTCCAGTAAGCCATAAGTGAGAGCCATAAATGAGAGGCATAACGTGCTTCAGACTCATTATTTTCTTAGCCGTGGAGGTTACTACTGAGAATAAAATTAAGAACAGCACAATATGGACAGGCTGCTGATTGGAGGGGCAATTTGTGTCAGAGGTAAGATGACGATGCAGGGCATCTTCGTCACCATTGTGCATGTTAACAGTGTAAAATCACATTTTATGCAAACAGCTTCTATCAGAATGAGAAATAAGAGCAGCTGCAGCCTCCTCTGAGCTCAGGATTTATTCGACTTTTTCATTTTCTGCTTTATTCTGCACACATTCACTCTGATTTTTCTACATTGCCCCTGTTCTTCAGGTTTCATATGAAAGATGAATACAGATATGTTTTCACACACCTCTTTCTGAATGCATCAAACCCAACTCAGGGAGGATCTGTTTATTATTTGCCGGCTAGAATGGAGGGAAATTGCCACATGCAACAAACACTTCCAGGCAGGCCTCCATCAGAATACTGAAACATTCTGGAAAAGCTTGTTAATTGATTCTGGTCACAGACCGACAGCTCTCCTCATTTAACCGACCATTATCCGTTTCCCATTTGATCACCAGACAGGCGGCAGTCACTCGTGCCGGTTACGGGGGATGCAAAGCCCTGTGGTGACCTTTGCTATACGTGGCCGTGACTTAGCTTCTGTCTGCTAATGAATGCAAATAATGTCATGTGTCAGCCTATTAGCAAAAAGCCATCGACAGCCTCGGCCCTGTGCACACACACTCACTCTCGTCACTGTTTGTTCACGTCCTGTATACCTAATGAAGAAGAGCTCCATTACACCTCCGACATGTTTGTCTCAATCTCTCTCTCTCCCTCTCTCTCACTAACCCTCAGTCTCTCATTATACTGCAGATTGTTGTCTTTTAGTCGAGGTAAACACTTAAACTGCGGATCTGCCAGTGACACCCAGACTTGTTTTCTTCATGGTACTATCATGCTGAAGGATCATAGACCAAAAAATAACCACAAAGGGATGCAAATCGCCTGCAAAGAGGAATAACATGATTACAAAGAACAACAAAGATACACAAATTGGCACATAAATGATGAATGGCCACAAAGAGGCCAAAAAAGAAAACCACAGAGAGATAAAAAAATGGCCTCTTCAAGAAAGATTTGACAGAAATAAATGTCCAAAATGACCAAAAATGACAACAAAAAGAACCATGTTAGAGTGAAAAACTGCTACTTAATGTAAAATCTTAGAAGCTATTGGCACTTAAAAAACATTATGCAAACTGGTTGCCTTAGAAAAATTAACTACAGTTAACTTAAGGCTGGCTAAGTTAAGCTATCTTGTTTATTGTGAGTGTACAGTACATAGAATAACTTGATTGATCTGAGCCAGCAATACTAAATGAATTAGTTTATCTGATGTCAGCTGAAGTAATTCATTTAGTATTGCTTCATGATTAATTTAGGATTGACAGATATCGACATGCATGTACCCCACAAGGAGACAAAACCCATGAATAAAAAGATGCAAAAACAATGACACAAAAAATACACTAAAAGGAAACAGTGTTAATGTTCACAAAGGACAAAAATGTAATAAAAAGACAAAGTATCTGTCAAAAAAACAACAAAAAAACCCCATTATAAGTTGATGCAATATACAGTGGGGCAAAAAAGTATTTAGTCAGCCACCGATTGTGCAAGTTCCCCCACTTAAAATGATGACAGAGGTCAGTAATTTGCACCAG
>NW_005187541.1:563461-571414 GCF_000239375.1 Pundamilia nyererei | reverse complement strand
TGCCTTATTTTTACAGATTGTTTTCATTTGTTTTTATTGTGTATCAACAGATAGAAAAAAAGGTGAGACCAAAAGAAATAAAATCACGACAGAGATGCAGAATAATAACAATTACAAGGAAAATGTCCGTAGAAAAATCCCCACCACAAGACACAAAAATGGACACGAAAGGAAAAAAATGGAAAAACAGAAACAAAGATACAAAAATGTCTGCGGGCATAAAAACAAGCCAAAACTACTTTAGATGCAGGAAAACTTGTTAAACAGCAGCCTCTGCTTATTCCTGAAGTAACATATTTGACTCTCACCTCTGGGGTGTCCTTTTGTGTCAGTCTGACTCATCGTGTTAGCATGAATGCTGCTAAATGACCTCTTCACATAATTTTTCACCATATAGTTTTAATGTTGTAAAAAATACATATTTTAACCCAAACTGTGTTCTTTCCCCAAACCTAACCCATCTGACAAGTGAGTAAAAACAAAGAGAAACATAAATGTCTAAACAGGATTTGTACTGTGGTTCCACTGACAGTAGACTCTAATCCCACCTCTAATCCGGACTTTGTAACTTTTATATCTCTCAGTGTTGGATATTGCTGTGGATAAAGGGATGATATAACAGACGAGTAACGAGAAGACACCCGTGTCAGATGACACCAGCGTCATCTGAGAAAACTGTATCATTTCTGATACACTGGGATACAAATGTGTTGGCAATGCAAAGAGAAAAAGCACACAAAAAAAATCCACAGAGAAGCAAACTGAAAAAATAAAATAAAAATGAGAGAGCAGTGAAATCAGTGACAAGAAAATGATAAAAATTATCCACAAAGAGACAAATGATGAGTACAAAAGATAAAAAGATGGCAAAATTAAACTGCACTTATTATTTTTATATTCTTGACATATTTAAATCCATTATTTTACTTTACTGTACAACAAGAACCAGGTCCAGAGGTGTGAGGATACCATATATATCTTTTGCATATTAAATACATACGTTCATCTCCAAATCCAGTAAAGCCCCGTCCCCATTGAACGAAAGGTTTCTAATATCACCCTAACGTTGTTTTTCATCACCTCTAAATCAAACTATGTCATTTATATCTGAAGTCCTGAAGTAGCTATCAGCCTCATGAGCATCCAATAAGAGGCAGAGGTAGTAAAAAGCTGTCGTTCCCTAAGAGGAGCCCTGGCTTTGAATATTTCCCCCTTTCTCCATTAATAAAAGATAAAAAATGCTTTGCTCCCTCTTCTCATCCCTCATTTTCTCCTCACCTTGTTGTGTCTGAGACTTTGGGGAAGGAGGTAGTGACATACTGTAGCTGTCGTTCCCTAAGAGGAGCCCTGGCTTTGAATATTTCCCCCTTTCTCCATTAATAAAAGATAAAAAATGCAAGAGATACTTGGAATGTAATGGACACCTGCACCCGAGAGTACCGTGATATCTCTATCTATCTCACAGCCTCCCTTCAAATAGCTGTAAATGTGTCACATGTGGCTGCACATAGGCCCACACCTCAGGCCTCTTCCCGCATGTGTGGTGGAAATATGCTAAACAAAACCCATTGTCCTTCCAAGGAATGTACCTCAGAGTCTTCAGATGGTGAAATATGTGCAGACTAGCAGCGAAAGCCTCGCCTGTTGATGGTCAAGGACGCTGGTGGTGTGTAATGACATGATCTAAAGTTACCACCTGCAAATCAGGTTTAAACAACAGCCACGGTGAGTTCAAGGTAGTAATGTGGAGCTTTGAGCAAAGGTCATGGGTTCATGCAGCACAAACTGACTGCGGATGAAAATCTGTTTTTAAAAGTGTGTGCTAATGAGGAAATGAGCCTCTGGGTAAATATTAATTTGTTGCTGGTCAGCTGTTAATGAACATTAGGCTGTAGGGAATTCTGCTTTCTGCCAAATGACATTGGTAGCAAATAAAAATTGTAGAGGGCCACCTCAGAACAGCAATTATAGTCTAATTCAGCCTGAAATGTCCCAGCTGTTGTGTGTCCAATCCCACTTTGTCACTTAAACCCTCGTCTGTAATGCCTTCGTCTTTTAAGGCCTCAGGGAAAGTCGAGTGTGTCGCCTCCCTCCCTATCCCTTCGTCTCCTCATTTTTCCATCCACTCTGTGAAACTCCGGAGCTTTATAGAGCTGTTTTACCGTCCTGCTCCCTCTCTCCTTTACTGACTCGGTAAATGCTCACAGTACTATAACAATCAGCGCTCATGCTCATGAGTTTTTTTATTTCATGATCTGAGAATGTCACCTTCACCAAGGTCAGCTATTTCTCTCACCCACAACTTTAAAACCACCAGCCTAATATTATGTAAAACCCCATTGTGTTGCCAGAACAGCTCCCATCGGAGCGTGGACACAGGATCTCTGTGATGTCCTCTGTTTGTGGGTCCTGTGATTTTGCAGGATAGACCCTCCATTGATCAGTATTGTATCAGCAAACCTCACCAATGCTCAGTCCTATTGGGATATGGATTGTTTTGGTTACACCTTGCCTCCTTGTCTTTGAAATGTCCAGATTAATGTCAGGACAAATTTTCCACTGTGCCCAGATCACCGTATTTGAATCCTCAGTGTTTTTGGGGAGGCTGAAATGACTCTAATCTTTTTTATTTTTTATTTTATAAACAAGCATCTCTTTTTAGTGTATGTGCTTTGATTGTCAAGATAGAAAAACATATGATGTATCCATCCGTCCATGCATCCATCATGTCACAGTAGCAGAATGCATGCAGGGAGTTCCTGATGTCCTGATACGTAACAAAAATGTAAAATTCTTCCATAGGCATCTTGAAACACTCCCCAACTGCCTTAGATACTTGGCAGTTGTGGATAGCTGGAAAATCTGCAGAGAAAGGTATTGAGGAGGCCTCTTGATTATATTCTACATCAACTCAACTCTGAGCTTGCTTCTGATGTCTGGACTCATAACCGCATCTCCAAGGCCACCCCCACCAGAGGAAAGTTATGTTGGTTGCTTGAAGTCAGCACCTCGTTCTTTCCATGACTTCCCAAATCTTATGACCAAAGGTGAGGGACTGGAACACAGAACGAATGGTAGATTGAACTCTTTTGCTTGTGGCTCGGCTTTCTCTTCACTAAACCTCTCTTGCTGCATTAGTGCTGCATCTGCATCGATCTGCCTTTCCATTTCTTGCTCCGTCTTTAGAATCCCTCCCGTCATTTGGGACATCAACTCTCTCTGTAATCCAGATGGAAAAACCATTTTCACCATCCATTACTTTCCTGCAATAAGAAAATGTGCCCTTTGGAAATATACCAGAATTATCCTTTAAGCATCAAACAACAGAATGAAGCTTTAATAACATCAACCCCATGAGAGTGACCCATTCACTGGGTGGTTAGGTTGCACACTGCTCAGGTTGTTTGCTGCATACCTTGACTATAATTTTCTTATTTTACTTTTCTTATTCTACTGTATTATAGCAAAAATGCCCCTTAAACAATCTTTAAAAAACAAAACAAAGAACACCATGTAATACAGGCAGCTCATGACTACTGATGTATGAACTATGAGCTGGCTTTTTACCTTTCAACAAAAGCTGGGTTGTAAATCCTTTATTGCTTGAGTTATTTATAGAAAATCGAACACACTCCAGAAGGCAGAAGCAAAGGTCCCCAAGCTTTGGGCTGGAGTGGCTGTGAGCTTATTTCATTTCTAAATGTGAAAAACTGACCATTTCAAGGGCTGCTTTAAGTCCTCCAAGGTGAAACTCCAGCACTCTTTGTAGTTTGGAGAAAATAATTATTGTTCAAACGGACTCTTTCAACCTGCAGCCATTGTGTGGGGTTATCTGTGAACACTTTCAAACAACATTTTTTAAAAAAGGACTGAAAAGTGCTGTTTGGTGATTGTGATGAAGATCTCAGGCCTAAAAGTGGTGAAAATTCAAGCAGTTCTAGCCTTCTTGCCTGAACAGCTGCAAGCTGCTTAGCAACCCACCTCCACCACTGTTTCTGACTAAATTATTGTCATATACTTTTACTTTATTTACGCATTGTTTACTTTGGTGGTCTTGCTGGTCTTCTGCATAATCATATCAGATATGAAAGCCCCACATTCAGGCCGTCTCCAGGTCTCTTTAGTCAGTAACCTAATTGAAAACAGAAGGCATTTAGCCTCAGTGGGAGATCATAAACTGTGCAATAAGTACAAGTGTGCTCAGTTCTTCACTTTAACCTACAGGAGACCGTCTGTGGTTCATCAGTCAGACCCATATAAGGTAAAAGTAGACTACTTGAATTCACAAGTGGAAAACCATTTTTATCCTTTGAATCACTCAGTGGGTGGAGCTGTGGAACAACAACCACAACACTGGATCATCAGACCAGCAGCCTCTTAATGGAACATGCACGAAAAAAAATAAAAGTAAAGTAAAATCCTGGATTTTTTTTTTTTTTTACAGTCTCATGAGAAAAGAAGATAATACATTAGTAATTAAAGAAGTAGTTACTAATGAGAAAAATGTTACTTTGTTTCAGAGGCTCACAAATTTCATTCAGTCTGTTTAGTGTACAGAGTTCATGCAGGGAAGGATAACTGACCAGGCTTCTCAAGAGGTCTGAGTGGTGAGAGTGCCAGAGGGCAAAAAGGACATTTCTTTAAAAGTCCACAAAGAGATGCAAGAGAGTTACAGGGAAGCTACGGGGAAGAAGAAAACCTCAACTAAGGCACAAAATAGCAACCTTTACAGAGTACACCTCAGGGATAGGCTGCCACCCCCTGTGGCCCTCAGTGGACGAGTCGTTAAGAGATGGATGGAGATACAAAGGTGAAACAGTAAAGAGAGAAACAACCACACAATAAAAAATAAATGTAAATAAATTGCCCATAAAAAGTCAGAATGAATAAAAAATGGCAACAAGACAATCACGAAAAACAACACAAGTTTGTGCGTGTTCTTCCTGAGAGGCCATTGTCTCTGTCTACACTTTAGTGCGCATCAGTTCTTCCCATCTCCACACCCATATTTTTATTTTTAGTCTCTGCTAGGGCATTGCATGATTTACAGATCACAATAGTCCTTCTGTATCTTACACTGTCTGAAACAAGCAGTTTGGGCTCCTCCACCTTGTGAATGGTTGCCCATCATAAACAGAAGGTTTGAAAAAGTGAGTGTTTAGAGCAGTGAGAAGCCCGAGCTGTTGGCTCAGAGGGATTACTATACATACACTGAACTCATTACATCAAGCTTCAGCTTTGTTATTATGTTAATATGAATATCCACGGCTGGAAATAGATATGTGAGGCAGAAAATAAGGAAAGGAGATTCTGTATGAAACAAATACACTCATGTACAGATGTTTGCACACTTCCATATGGCATGTAGACTCGTCACGGCACCACCACCAAAAACAACAGAGCGATAAATCCACCCCTACACAAACTTCCCACTGTACAGCAGCCCTGCATTATTCACACCACTGGCAGATGCCCTTGTCCTGGATCGACCTCTGGTTCCAGTCCCACAGGCTGCAGTGGAGAACATGAAAATCTGCTTACACTGTAGCTGCAGAATGCAAACTACAGCAGACACACTGTAGACAAGGAGGATCTATCTCTGACACGCACGAACGAGCACAGGAAACACACAAACACACACTCAAGCTTGCACCAAAATCTGAACAAATACACAATTTCAAATGAGTAAACACAGGCACACACACACATATACTGTAAATATATGCAGGCACAGACACGAACAACAACTTCAGGTGCTCAGGTCAACAGCAGAACTGATAAAATGACAGGCCGGTGGAAAGGTAAATGTAATTTTCATAATCCCTGCTATCAGCCAACAATGCCGTTATAATGTGCACTTTCTCTCCCATGTGCTGTTAGCTTTCCCACCACCCACCTCCATCAGCGCCACGGGGCAAAGGTACACAAACAGGCAGGTCTGAATTGGCGCTGACAGTCAAAACAAATGAGGGGGATAAATGCAGCAGCTGTTCTCGCTGCTCGATTTCGCTAAATACCCCTTTTCATAAAGGCAGCAAAAGAAAAATAATAAAGCGACACAATTAGTGAAGCACTCACTAAAAACTCTCTGTCTCTCACAGGGCTAATTATAAATGATCTGTAAAGAGACGCAGGGAGAAAAAACACAGAGAGCGAACCTGCAAAGCGAGGTCAGGTGAGGTCGCTCCATCTGCAAGTACAAGTAGTTGTTGTCAGGGAAGAGGCAGCCTCCCGGAGAGTGACCAGCGGCGGCTGAACGGCCAATGAAAATGAAAAGGAAAATATAACAGGTAATTTGGATTTAGGTAATCACTCTAACTGTCAATGGCTAATTTTGTGCTAACCCTTCAAGCCCTTTTTACTCGCTACATTAACAAAAGGTATTGTGAAGCAAGCGGCTTCTAATGTGTCTAACAATGCATTTAATGATGTGATTAAGTGGCTGAATTAGTCGGGGAAAGCTTTTTCTGCAACGTGTCAACACAAGGCCAGGCCGCACAAGTAGGAAAGATCGACACAAAGAGGAACAAACAATGAGTCATGCAGACGCTCATAAAATCCGCTTAAATCCTGATGGATGGCCACATTTCTCAGCACATTTCTGCAGGTTAATGGAAATATCAGGAGTACAAAGGACAGTGAGAATCCCGGTAAAGTCCGTGGAGCTTTCAGTCAGTTGGTCAAACATTATCGCCTAGACTAAATGACTTGGTGGCTGGCAGAAATTTTCTTTACATGAATATGTTAATTTAGTTTAAACAGCAACACAAAAAAACAAAACACAAAAAAGAAAACCACTGGAGCAGAAAGAAAATGAATAACAGTTTGCCAACATTCAACCAACACCGCTCAAAAAAGTCCACTCCAAAAATAGGATTTCTAATCCTTTTCTTCACCTTTCCAATCTTCCTTCCATGAATTTGCCTTATAAGGTGAACTCTCTGAAGTACATGATATAAACAGAACATAAATTCTGATATTGCAGAAAAGGTCAATCTCACATCTTGATCTCAGCGCAACCTGATAGGTGTAACTGTAATCGGTCCGATTTGTATCGTCTGCATAGAAAATCACCTCCACATTTGCTGTTAGTAGTTAGCAATAATTTAAGAGTTAGGTGAACTTTGGTTAGGTTAATTGAAGGCATGTGCTGATATGTTATGCACCTCAGATTTAAGAGGGCTTAGATATAAGTTAATCATTTGTGTTTCTGTGGTTGGGATGACTAAGATCCAGCTGAATGCTGGTCACATTTCCTGATTCTTTGCGCAGGTCAGGGTCTACTGAACATCCTCAGCCTGAACGCAGAGTGTGGACTGACAGGGATGCTGAACTCCCTGCTCTGTACAAGGTAGTGGGATCTAGGAGGGCATCCGCCAGACCCTGTGGGAGTTGTCGGTTTACTTAAAGGGGCAGTCAACCTGTCGCACAATTGGCCTTGTCCTTTTTGCATGTAGGAAACTGGACTGTTTCACTATAATCCATTTTTTTATCTAAGTACTGTAGCATTGACTATTCCACCTGATTTTAGTGCTTCTGTAATAAATGTTTTTGTTTTAAAAATGTCCCTTGTTAGCCCTCGGTTACCAGACTCTACTGCGACAGAGCATACTGTAAAAATTTCATTTAAAGATTCATTGGCCCCCTGATGAATTACCATTTATACCGACTTTTTTTCACCCAGCACCATTATCAGGCCAGACTATTTACTATTTGTCCAATATATTAGTTTATGATTCAAACCTGTAAAATCAAAAACAGGTTAGCGTCTATCCTCTGTGCGACAAAATGTGGAGTATGAATTTAACATATTTGGGGGCTTATCCGCGATCCAAAATTACAGGGAGTGCAGAATTATTAGGCAAATGAGTGTTTTGTCCACATCATCCTCTTCATGCATGTTGTCTTACTCCAAGCTGTATAGGCTCGAAAGCCTACTACCAATTAAGCATA
>NW_005187541.1:560489-562833 GCF_000239375.1 Pundamilia nyererei | reverse complement strand
CCATTGCTCTGTGAACCCAATATATGAGATAACACAATGTTGCTGCAGTTCATAAATTTTTAATATTTTCTTTCAAAGATTTAACTCAAAAAGGAGAGATGGCAAAAGAGCAAAAACAATGGAAAAAGAAAGAAAGATCACGAAACAACCACAGAGCAGGCTGTTAGACTCAGGCTTCTCCCCTAAACTAAAATAAGTAAATTATGAAAACAGGGGGAAAAAGGAAAACATGGAGTGCTGGTACTCTGATAATTAATAAGGCTCCAAAAAATAACAGGAAAAATACCAATGCTAATAGAGCAGTGGAAAAGAGAGCTCATGCTCCACCTTCTCTGGGTTTATATACATGCAGGTGAGCTTCTGCAGGCAATCAACACTATGGGATGAACCACAGAGGAGAGAGCAGGTTAATAACGATGATGGAAACAAGCAATAATCGTATGGTAGATGTGCCGACAGAATGAGGATATGCCAGTGGCTACAAATAAATTTATTTTTCTCTTCTTGCGTGTATCATATTGCCTTTTAATGCGTTACTAAGCATGACTTGTGCTCGCTGGCATGTCGGGGGGTGTTCTGAGTTATATGCAAAGTGTTGTATATGTGTTTAATAAAACATGCTGCATTACATTACAGGCTGTCTGCAAACTCTGGATGCAAGACAACAAATGAAAAGTTGGTAAAACGCACTTGAAACGTGGCTGTGTGTTGGAGTTGTCTCTGTGCAGTTTAAAGGAGTAATAGAGCTGAATGAGGCAAAGCTTGGCTGTAGCCCTTAAACTATGCTGATGTGAGTACTATATCATTACAGTATATGATTACAGCAAAGGCTTAGGGAGGTGTTTTGGCGAGCCCGGCTGCCAATGTGACTTACTGCTGGTGAAAGATTTTCTGCATGAATGATGTTTCTAAATCCTTCCCATTTGGAGGTGGCATCACTTAGATGGAATATTTGTTTCTGGAGCATATGAGAGGTGCCGTGTTAAATTTGCTCTTTGCCAGATTCGCCTAAGCTGCTGCTGACTGGTCGATCCGAGCTGGAACATATCGTGTACACAGGGCTCAGAGCAGGAAGCGGCCCTGCGTCAAGACTCCGATGAAGGCTCGGAGCTGGAAGTGTCTGTTTGAAAAACAAGCCCAACCCTGTTTGACCCTCCAACTCCCTGACCGACAACTTCTTACCTCATATCTGACACCTCAGTCGGCCCACCCTCCTCCAGACATACAAGAGAGTGCTCACATAGCGGATAACACCCTCACAAGGGTCATCCAAACTTTTTTTTAAGTCAGCCCTCAGATAGCGAGCTGTATTAAAATGACTTCCCCTTGTTTATTATCTTTAAGCTTCAACAGAAAGGATAAAAAAGATATCTGGCACAGACGAGGATGTGCTGCTCTGGAAACCCTCTCTGCTTCTGTTCTGGGCCAACCTCTGTGGTGTAGGCTGCATGGCAGAGGTAGCTCGTGCCCAGCTGGAATAATAAGAGCCTGGATGACACTTCCTCCATAAACAGCACTGGGGACAGGTCAGGATGGCTGGGGGGATGGGAGAGTGCAGTGAGCATCATCTGGAGGAATGCCTGTGACATGGAGCGCCACTCACAGACAAAAGGTGGAAGGAGGATAAAGGACAGAAGAGCTGTTGGCACCACTTGAAACGCTGTCCTCTCAAAATATGTCCCTTAAAAGGACAAAAGAGATAGAAACCCCCACCTCCATGTACCGAAGACCCACAGAGGGCCACATCTGTATGTGTACAAGGGTCAGGTCAGTGTAATTATAGCACATATGAGCAGATATTTTAATTACGGTGAGAAACTGTCAGCTTGTGAGTTTGTGCTACTTGTAAGTGTCATCATGCACTTCTCATATATGTTGCTTAAGCTACAATATCACGAGACTGGTCAGCAAATGAGCAAACAACAACAACTAGCAGCTTACAATTGTCTTATTTTAAACTTTGCGAAAAAATATGTTCCAGTAACTCGTTCTCCTCTTCTGGTTATGAACCTGACTACATGGACTTATGCTGCTTTTGATTATGTAAGATACAAAAACCACAGCCCTGATGCATCAGTACACCAATTTTAAAATAATTAATGAAGCCATCCAAAGTTTTACCTTCATGAAAGGGAATTATTTATTTCCAGCACTTTTGATCCCTCTTACATTTAAAAATACAAAAATAAAAACACATTTAAGCTCTGTTAAAACAAAACAAAGTGAAAATTTTGACTAAACGACTATTAGTATCATGGGATCCATCAATAAACAAGCATTAGTACCCTGGATGTCTGATCTGATAATTTGCTGGAAAAAAGTGCAAATCCCATGTATCACCACG
>NW_005187541.1:557846-559612 GCF_000239375.1 Pundamilia nyererei | reverse complement strand
CCCCCGTCTCCTGTGCCATGATACTGTGTGATGTAAGCAGGGTTGAGCTCACCTGTGGCTCACTGTAATGAGATATGTGATGAATTTCTATGGCACAGTCCCAATCATGGAAGGGAGGGGGGTCCTCTCTCTTTTTTTTTTCTAGTTTTTCAGACCAAAAGAAACCCGTAACTTTTATTTGTTTTTAAGTGGAAACTTTTTTATGTCAAATTCATTTTTGAGCTAATTCCACACTCTGTTGATAAGAAATAGAATTACACCATTTAGTACACATGACTTGAGCCTGTAATGTTTTATCACCAATCCGGGAAGCAAAAGAATCCTAATTGTGTTTTTCATTTGGACAAATTTGTCTGTGGCCCCTGCAAGAGTAATTATCTCCCACACGCGCAGGCTTAATATCACTTTGTAAAAAGTGCCTTATTAAAGAGCTCTGTGATGAAGTCGCACCATTAAATCTGTTGGCAAGAGGGGAGCGAAGCACACCGCGCCGACATTTCAGGACACTTCCACGTCCTCGGCTTCGGCTTGCAGTAAATTACTCGTTTGCGAGTTCATTAGCACGGCCTAAAACAGAGGAGGATTAAATTAACGTGTTGATGTGGAGCTACAGCACAAATGGTCCTGATTGTAAATTCGCAGAATAGACCGATAATATTGTGGTTGTGTAAGCTTTGTTACACCTATTATACTGAGATCACATAAGAAGTATGTCACCGCTGAGAAAGAAGATAAAAGTCAGTTAACCTCCCTTTGAAGTCGGTAATCCCTCCCAGATATGCTGGAAGGTACAGGATTATTACTGATATGAGAAGTGAAGTAGAGCTGGGGAATTTATCTCACTCATTCAGGGTTTGTTGACAGCTACGCTCTGTACATGTTTTCCTGCTGAATAATCCAAAAACAACCCCGTACCCACTGTGTTTATGATACCAGCCCATAGCTACGATGGATGCCACAGAAATTGAGATGGTTAAAGGTGACACTTAAGACGAATGACTCAGTAATGTCCTCACATCACTCACTGCTCGTAAGCAAGAATTATTGCTGCTTTTCCTCTTGGCTGTTTTAGCATCAGCTGCTTCGGTTGCATGGGCCACACAGAGTCTCAGTTAGCAACAAGCTAATGGAAAAAAGTTAAGTCTCAGCAGCTGCAGAGCCAGATGTTTTTCCCAGGGGTTGGAGGAGACCAAAAGCTCTGTATGATTTCTGTATATTTTTCCAGAAGTAAACAGTTTTTCCAACATCTTATATAACAGCAACAAAATCAAAAGAGCTAAAGCAGGTTTGTTCTGCTTTTGCTTTTATTCTGCCATGCATGCTGTTGTAAATGTAGCCCTTCATATTCAACAGGACCAAAATAATAAGTTTAAAATGTGTTTTACGTCTTACTCGTTGCTTACTGAGATAAATCAAGAAGCACAATCTAAGGCTGAAAATTGCAGTTTCTGTGGAAACTCCAAAGCCTGCAGTGTCACTAATGTCCACTAGAGGCTCAAGCAATAAGTTAGTCCTCATAGACTGCAATGTTAAAATGTCCAACTTCAAAGTAGAACTAAACATGTTTACAGCCTGCTGCAAAAACAATTCTGATGTCTGTTGCTAGTTAACCTCCTTTGTAATAACTGTAGAGATCAATGTTTTATAGTACTTAACCATATGCACACTGGCTTAAAGTTGGGGGTGTGACCTCGTTGACTGACAAGTGTATCCGATTATTAAGTGATGACGTGACGAATCCTACTTCCGGGCCTAAAGTAGTCTGC
>NW_005187541.1:556346-557310 GCF_000239375.1 Pundamilia nyererei | reverse complement strand
TTAAATGTCATAAATTCCGTTTTCATGGATGCCTGGATGTTAAACTCAGTTGTTACACCTGGTAGAGCAGAACGCTGATAATTTTATTAAAGATGAAAGACTTTAGACAGTGTTTTAACTCTCAGTAATGCCACAGTGATCATTTGGTATATGGGCCTGCAGCAGAGTTTAGGCCCAGACACTAGCTAGTGACGTCAGACTGAATGATCAGATAGCGACATAGGCAGCTGTAGCTGCTAGCTGCCTGCTAGGCTTCACTTCATCTAATTGCAGTCCCTGAACTGGACATCTGGACCATGTTTGTGCTGTTGGAGCATTTTGGAGCATTTATAATGCAATTATTCGACTAATAATATGGCTGCTGTGCAGTTAATTGTAATAATAAATGATTCAAGAACTCTAAGCTCCAATTTATTCGATTGAAATGTGACCATTTTATTTGTCATGAGCGCTAATTAACAGGTACCGTTGCTTGTGTATTGCTCTAGTTTCCTAGCAAAGCTAATTGTGATCACATCTGGCTCCAAAAACCAACATGGGAGCTCTATTCAAGGCTTAAAAATTTAGCTTTACAACCATCTGGATGACGTGTTTTATAGTTTACAGTCCCAGGAATCTGATCCACAGTCAGCGGTGTTTAGGGGAAGAATCAATAAAAGTCCATAGGTTCTTGTGTCAATGGTTTTATATTAAGCAGCACTGCTAATAGAACTTTTGTTACAGCTGCTTTACAATAAAGACCTCTGGTGGACTTTTCTAATGGCTGTGCTGTAGCAGGAGTGAAATTCTAGGATTTTATTTGGATGTTACTGAGCACTAATTATCTGTCTCTGTGTGAAGCTCTCATTGCCATTAAGTATGCAGCTTGCTAGTATTAACAGATTCTACCCTTTCATCTATATACCGTCACTTCTGGCTTGTTAAAATCAGAGAAGTGAAGCTGTAAAGGTAAAGTTTGGCCTCA
>NW_005187541.1:553442-555118 GCF_000239375.1 Pundamilia nyererei | reverse complement strand
CATGAATCTTTCACATGAAAAGTACAGGCTGACATCCACTGATGAATATCAGCTTTTTATATTAAATCTCTATTTGCTTTCCGATCACTTTACAGAGATGTGTAATTTTCCTGTAAGCCTTCGCCGAGACTCTTTGGCTTTTTCTTAAAAGTAAAATGTGTAGAGCTGTATTTTGTCCTCTGACAGCACAGATGTGGCAAACTCAGACACATCTCAGAGTGTGTGTTTATATCTAGGCGGTTTCCGTGGCTCGGGCCGTCCTGAATCCCCTCTCCGGGGACACAACAATCAACAGAGAGCGTCTCTGTGTGTTTGCCTTTGAAGACAGTTGCATGCTTCTGTTTTCATTCTTGAAAATATATAAATGAGATGCTTTAACTGGCCATGATCTACATGCTACTACTGTTAACTTTCACTTCTCTAAAACTTTCCCACTTTCCCCGGGCTGAAGGTAGTGGGAGGTGAGAGTGCACGAGGAGGAGTAGCCGCTGTTTTTCCTCATTCACCTCTCCCCGGCTCCTTTGGGAACCTCTGTTGGCACACACACTGGTGTTTGTTTGAGCTGCTCCACAATACTCCCACTCAGCAGGAGAGAACTTCTAAGGGGTGTTGGATTGCACCTTGTGGGTTTCTGTGGCGTTGTGAGGCGAGCAGAGAGAGCAGAGCAGGGCTGCAGCCTGGGGATGGCGTACAGATTAATCAGCTCCTGAGGGCAGACTGGGCCCAGTGTTGCGCATGAAAGCACTGGAAAAAAAATGGACACTGGATCTCTGGTTCCTTGTTAAGATCCGATAACTTAATCTGTCTGTGCGAGGATAAAGGTAATCCAGAGAGGAGGGAAGCCCGGATGTGGCTTGTGGAAGATGAATTTAAGCTTGGCATCTTTGAACAATGTGTTTAGAGGTTTGTGACGTGTTGAATGAGTCAAAGTTCACCGGAGGAGTCGTTTCTGAAAAAGTGGTAGGTTAATGAATCAATAGTAATGTACAAGCGAAAGGCCCTGGACAAAGCAACATTATGCAATCCATCCATCCAGTTAAATTTCAGTTCATTTCTATAGCACCAAATCATAACAGCAGGCTCCTCAAGGCGCTTTATACCATAAGGTAAAGATCCTACAATAATACAAAGCCGCATTACGCAATCTATCCAGTCATCCATCCTATCAGGTACCCTAGACCAGCGATCCCTAACCTTTTTTGCGCCACGGACTGGTTTAATGTCAGACAATATTTTCACAGACTGGCTTTTAAAGTCTTGCTGATAAATACAACAAAATAAAATGATACGACCAAGGCAAAAACTGTGGTGTTTTGTAAATATAATAATAAACGCAATTTCACGAACGCGTGTAATTGTGTAACTTTATTAGCAGCGTCCTCCTGAAATGCGCCAACAACATTGAGAATAACATCCTCCTCTCTGCCTCCATGCTCTCTGGTCGCTAAGTTAATGCGTAAATATTTATTTCAAAATAAGACACACAACTACAACACAGGAAAAGACCCACGGAAACCAAGTTAACGATAAAAACCCCAAAAACCACACCCAAGCCTCAACTCTCGCGGCCCAAACCACTCACGGATGGGTACAGGTCTGTGGCCCGGGGGTTGGGGACCACTGTCCTAAATTACAATGTTAGAGAAAGAAACTCAACAATCAAACAAACAAGCAGC
>NW_005187541.1:551231-552410 GCF_000239375.1 Pundamilia nyererei | reverse complement strand
GTGTGAGTACTTGCAGGATGCGGTGGAAGCCCTGCCCCAAAAATCCACTCGATCCACAGGGTACATTACCAGATACCACAGGACAGGACATTAGCATGTGCAGCCATCATTTTTCTTCTCTTTTCCAACCTGAGATCTTCCTGCAGTGACACGTTAATAAAACACAACAAAAACAAGCAATTGTTTAAAACAGCAGATGCAAGAGACGCTGATAGACACTGAAAGTGAAACACAACTGGTAGTGTCACCAGTTCACATCAAGTACCACATGAGCTTTTACTTCTTTCAAACTTTCTGGCATTTATTAAATTGTCATATGTGACAAATCCAAAAGAGGGGAAAAACAAACACTGAAGATTTATTTGTAAGCACTGTTTGACCCGGAGCTGTCTGCGAGCTGCGAGGATTTGAACATAATTGTTTCAGTGTGTTCAAGCTGCATCTGTTTATTGGAAATAAACACCAACGCAATGGAAGTAAAGGTCCCGAAATCCAATATTCTAATTGCTTGACATTATTCCATCTGTTCAACGTTTCCTCTGGTTCCTTCATCAAGTGTCACAAGTTTACACCTCCCAACTTCTTTAAGAGCGACACGATAATTACATGAGGGATTTTCTCCTTGTTTTCCCCGTATTAAATGCTCTGATTCACTCTCACAGACTTCAGGATAAACACATGTATATCGCAGACTGATCAGACATATCCTGTGTGAAAATAACCCTAACCTATCAAGACAGACTCCTCTAAACCCCTGAAGGTGTGCTGTGGTATCTGGCACCAAGATGTTAAAACAGATCCTGTAAATTGTGAGGTGGGGCCAACATGGTTCAGAGTTGTTTGTCCAGCACATCCCTAGATTGAGATCTAGAGAGTTCAGAGGTGAAGTCAAGGCCTTAAACTTGTTGCTGGTGCCCCTTAAACCATTCCCGCATCATTTTTGCTTTGTGGCAGGGAGCACTATCCTACTGAATGAGGCCACAGCCGTCAGCATACATAGTTTCCATGACAAGCTGTGTATGGTCTGCAACATTGCAGAGCATTGCACAAAGCATCACATTGCATCTGCTAGCTTGCTTCCTTCCCATAGTGCATCCTGATGCCAGCTTTTCTCCAGGTAACTGACACACACGCTCCTGTATATGTCAGAAAATGCGATTCATCAGAGCAGGGCACTTT
>NW_005187541.1:548598-550122 GCF_000239375.1 Pundamilia nyererei | reverse complement strand
GCAGGTTGGTAAACAAACATTCAAGCATCCAATCAGTAGATGAGCTCCTCTACCACACAGTCACAGCTTCTCTGAGCAGTGAGGAGAGCCAGCAGTCAATTCAGGAAACCTGGCTGCAGCAAGAGTTTTACCTCCACAATGTATTTACCTGATAGGAATTATTTATATGAATGTCTGAATAAAGTCCAAAGAATCTTCGGAATCATTTCAGACTTCTGGAGTTTGCATGGTACGAATGGCTAATAGGGTTTATCAAAAGAGCAATCATAAAAGAGGCTGTTATGCTTTTGATTTATCCTGAATATTAAGTGATAAATGCTGCACAGGGAGCATTATTTTGTTTCTCTGCAGTTGCAGAGCCGTTGCAGGGTTTCTGGTGCCACTTCGCGACCTTACCAGGAAGTGCATTCCTCGTCAAAAGATCCGTCACTTCACGGATAGTAGAAGTTGGTAAGTGCTCTGGCTGGCCTTGCTAACGAGGCCTCGGCTGCCAGCTCTGTACGGTATTTTCATTTGATGGCGGTGGCAGAGTTGGGCCCCTCAAAGGCAGCGTTCACACTTTTGAGCCATTAGCCGCGAGTGGTGCATCAGACTTCCCTTTAAAGGCCCTTTGCATCTGTTTTCGGTTTAAACGCCATAAATGTGAAGTGAATATATGCCAAGGTCACGACAGACAGATGGTTGCCGTAATGATTTTCAGAGCCCGGACCGAGCAGCGGAGCAGGAAGCGCACAGGGGCCTGCTCAGGCTCTCGCCACAGTGCCCTTACTGTAGCTAACACAGGCCTTTTCTTCCTGCAAGCCTGAAATGCTCATTTCAACCTTCAAAGGACAAATTGTCATTTTTCCTCCCGTTCTGCCAGGGAGGGGCGGAGGGTAAATTATGCCTAAATTGCAGCATATTCCGCCAATATTATTTACATGGCTGTCACTTTGACTTGCTGTGGGGCCACTCACAGCCCTTTTTATTTCCATTTCTGCTGACAGCTCGGGGCTCATCCCTGAACTGTCATCATTTGCTGCTCTGCTTCTCTGTGCCGTCTCTGTAGCTGAGACATGCTGCAGCATGCTCGCCGGCTTACACACACAGACACACGTGCACACACACACAGACACACACACGCCTACTGTACGCTTTCCCTCAACTGCTGGTGTTCTATCACTTTTTCACAGTCACCCCCCTCATCACTCGTTCACTCCCACCCTCCCTCTTTGCCGTTGTGTTCGTGTGAGTGGGAGTTGACCTGCAGGGAAATGAGCAGGCTGAGACTCACATGGAGCTCACGCACATATGAAAGCCACGGCAGTAAGGACAAAGACACAATGGTCCAACCGTAAAAATAAAAATAAAACCAACAATGACTCCGTCACTTTTCATCCTATCAAATCAGCGTTTACGCTAGAAACATTCTTAGACCCACACGTGGCAATTTTCTGTTGCTCGGGATTATTGTGGTACTATATAAATGCTAATTGCTAATTTTGAGGTGGCACAGATAGGACGGCAGAGCTGCATTGGTGTGCA
>NW_005187541.1:545745-547401 GCF_000239375.1 Pundamilia nyererei | reverse complement strand
GAAATCCTTACATCTAAATTTGAC
Organism: Pundamilia nyererei; assembly: GCF_000239375.1. Classification (NCBI taxonomy): domain Eukaryota; kingdom Metazoa; phylum Chordata; class Actinopteri; order Cichliformes; family Cichlidae; genus Pundamilia; species Pundamilia nyererei. The sequence continues at coordinate 547,377 of NW_005187541.1, read as the reverse complement.
TTCTTAGCTTGGGGTTTTTCTGTGAAGTTCATAAATTATCCTAGAAACTTTTCCCTCACATGCTCCCTTACTAAATGTAGCAGTGATATTATTTCATTGTTGATTTTATTGGTTTCTCCTTGAACTGTGTGTTCCTCCTCAGCTCCCACGAGACACTTGGAGTCACATGATCAGCTTATTTTTGCTTTCCATTCAGAGATGGAGGGGAAAAAGTGGTAAAAAATAAAATAATAACACCAGAGATGGGGGAGGAAATGGAGAAGTGACAGGTGAAGGAAAAAGACAAGCACTTGGCACCGAGGCACACAGCAGGACCGCCGGGGTCTGATTCGCTGCCGCTGCCTATGGAAATCAAAACATTCCACATGGCTGTGGAGATGAAGTGAAAGCCCAGGGGTGAAGCCTTCTGCTCTCTCTACCCTTCAGGTGTGTGAGATGCTACAAAGCCTTTCCCACCCCCAGCACCCCGTATCCTCTGTCGTCAGCATCCCGGGAGCTGACTAACACACACTGACGGCTGGTGTGTTTTTGATTCTGATGAAATTTTATTTTGTATCTCCCTCTTTCTCTCTTCTTCTGCTGGCTCCCATTGTTGAGTCTGTGGGTGCCTCCCCCCTTCTCACACTGTGCATTAGTGATGTCTCAAACATCCACTTATATGGCTGCAGTTAGAGGCATAGCTTCAAAAAGTCAGCTTGCATAAATTTCTTTGGTTAGTTTTACTCAGCAGAAATTTGAGAATATTGAAATCAATCAGAAGCCTTTGTGCTTGTGCATAGTTTAAATCTTAATATTGCCCAGTATAGCGCCAACACATCAATGTTATTTTATTTTTTTCACTGTCTGGATTCAAGCATTTATCCGAGCCATAGACTGTATATTAAAGATGGGCAAGTCTCCATGAGATTACTTCCTCTTAGTGTTGACCTTTTGATTGCCACATGTTGTTTTTTTTGAGCTAGAAATGACCATACTTAGAAGAGAGGGTGGAGTTAACAGCAAAAGCTAGTCTTTATTATTTTATTATTTTTTCTATTATGTTAGATTAGTGATGCTCAACCGCCATACTGGAAAAGGAAGCGTCAAAGATCGGACTGTGGATCAGCGCTGCCAAAAGCAAAGTCATGTGTATTGGTTATGCCAGAGCGAATACTCGATACTCGTTGGCCACCACCCGCTTGATGAAGTCGATCAGTTCATGAATCTGGGCAGTGTGATAACACCGGACGGTGGCACAGACAAGGACAATGCCTGTCGGCTCGGAAAGGCAGCATGTGCCATGCGCAACTTGAATCCTGTTTGGAGGTCGACCACCATCTCGATATCATCATGGGATGAGCCTGAAGATGAGGCTGCAAACCCAGCTCGTTGGCGATCCCTTGCCGCCCAATGCGCCATCTGGCGCAGAAGGAACTAAGTCTAAGTAAGTGATGCTCAAAGAGCTTCACTTGCTGATAAGATTGTAAATTATTTGTTGTGACTTATTAAGTACACTTAAAATGAATTAAAAAACACTAATAAACTAAAGAGTATAAAAAGACAAGCTATACATATTAAGCAAATAGTCAATAAAAGTTAATCAATACAATTTTATGGCTGGGCAGCCAAATAACCAGCAGGATGGACTCAAAC
>NW_005187541.1:543110-545012 GCF_000239375.1 Pundamilia nyererei | reverse complement strand
AAGTTATGTTTTAAATGAATAAGCAGGCAGGTGTACTGACGCCCTGATTATTTCATGTCCTTTTTTCACCTTTGCAACAGAGACCAAAACAAAAACAAAATCCTTAATTTAACTCAAACGGTTAAACAGACGTTTCCAAAAGCAACACAAGTTACTTTTGGTGGTTGATACTCACCATATGCCTGTGACATCACAGAAGGGTTAGTTAGTCTGTTTTTTATTGGTTTCACTCCTGATGCTACCACGGGTCATATCAGAGAGGAGAATTAAACCTCCTACCATATACGGACATTTAGGTTGGAAGACTTCCTGACTTAAAGTGTGGCTCTTATTCATGACTCCATGTTGACCCAAGGATGACCCACAGCCCATTAGTGAGTTATGGTTGAATAGTTTCTATTAAAGCATAAGAGCCAAAGCTAGCATAGTAATGCTGCTCTGACACTGTAAGAGAGCTGCTCTCAAACCAACAGGGAAATTAGGAAAAGTGCTCAACTAATCCAGGACCGCAGTCCAGTTTTTTTTCTCTGTGAGCTTCGCCTCCCACAATTCACCTCAGCCAGAGCGGGGCCAGATTGTTGAGAGGAGCCTCGATGGTCCCGCTTAAACCCATAACCTAGTTGAAGGATAAAAGTTAATGACCTTAGCATCTCATTTTCTGGGGGACCTGTCTTTGGCTTGTCTCCTTTTGAAGATCACCCTGCTGCTCAATAGCACAGAACAGACGAGGAGAGCCACTCTGCCGTGGAATGTATAATGACATCTCGTGTTATAGCCCAGAATGGTTATAGGCCATAAAACTGCGAGAGCCCATCGTGGAGATCCATGGTCAAAAAGGAGATGAGCGTGTGGTCAAGAGTAGGATGAGCATCTATTTGGCTGTCTGTCTTTCCCTTTTCCTCTCCATTTTATATGCATGAAACCAGCATCCCGCTTCCATAAAATGCATCTGCAGAGCAGATGGAGAAAATTCCCTCTAATAATAATCATCCAAAATCTTATTTCCTTTTGTCAGAAACATATTTGCAGTCCAAATATGCCTCAGTTTGATATCTAAGCCTCTCATGTCGGCTTCAGCTCTGTTCATGAATCGCTTATGTCTACAACACAGCATGAATCCTAATGTACATCGTGTATATCACACTGAAGTTGGATCAAAATCTGTTAATACGTGCGAAACGCCTTCAACTAATTTGGACTGAATATTGTGTCTGAAGAAAATAATCAATATAACTGGCAAACAAAAAGAACGCCAACATTTTCCCACAAAATCCCTTCTGCTCGTCTCCAAAGAAAGCACTAAGAGGTTTCTACTCAACAAAAGTATTGTTTTAAACACATTATTTGTTACTTTTCTTTAAAGTAATGCAGTATGTTGCTTAATTACTCGCCAGAGAAAGTAATTTTTTACATTTGCACTTTGGATTAGTTTTGCATTACTACATAAAATGACCTGAAAGGATTTTCATGTGTGATCTCTTTTGGGTTTTTACCATAAGAACACAAAACCAACAGCACAATGCAAAGATAAAACCAGGACAAAGAGACGTTAAAGTGATCCCCACAGAACTTCTACTTTAGAAGCATGAACAGGTAGAAACAGAGGCTGGGACAGCATACACTCAGTTTAAACATCACTCTGGGTTCTTATAGCTCTGGGCTAGCATGGTTTCACTGCACCATTTCCCCCTCCAAAGGGTGGAGGATGTTTTCCGTAGAGAAAACATGTTTTAGTTCTAGAGCGCGGGCTCGAGAACTAAAACAAAAGTGAGCAGCTGCTCGGTGGACAGTTTGCAAAATGTGCGCAAGGATAAAGACTGTCGAGCAGAGAGTCCAGCTCATTCATGCACACTTGCACAAACATCTTGTACTTTCCATTGCAAGTTCTCTCAGTCCTGCTAC
>NW_005187541.1:540882-542418 GCF_000239375.1 Pundamilia nyererei | reverse complement strand
AAAAACCTCAGAGGGTTAAACTGTTCAACCCTCCTGTGTGACATTCCTGTCCCAGCAATCATTGTTGTATTTTAGCCACATGCTAAACAGGGACCTATTCAGAAACCAAAGATGTTACCTTTCAAATGAAGACTTATCCATCTTGACAACTTTTTTATTAAAAGCTTTTCAATTTGCCCAAAAAAAATAAAAAATCATAAAACAGAGTGGACGTTAACCTGACTCTAACCTTAGCATCCACAAGATCACCGGCAACCCATCTAAGAGGTTAACTCTCACTGCTCTCTCAGCTAATGCGGCCCGGCCATAGTGTATTATCTCAAAGCATCGAGGGTTGTAAATCAAGCGCTCCAAGGAGGCTGAAATTAAATCAGCGTTTCCTCCCATCAGTACGAAAACTGAAACCCAACACCGGGATGCTGGGAAACACATGCATACACAATGTCTGCTGTGAGCTCACACATCCAGAGTTGTTAGCTGTAGCTACCTTAACCCTGACTGTGGAGCTGGGTGCAAGCCAACGCTTTTAGTCATAGACCCAAATTTTCACCTCGCTCCCTCTTTTTTTTCTGTTCTGAGATATAGCCTTGGCCAAGCTCCCAAACTTAAATGGCTGATTTGCTGTGGGTTAACTGGAGAATGGGAGGGTGAAGTCATATATATTCTGTGTGGGGAGGGTTAGCTGAGTGGTAGATCAATTTGGGAGAATAAAGAAAGAGCCAGATGGCTGTTGGATCTCAGTCCATGCAGATGGGGTGAAACAGCAGTAGATGAAGAGCTAGGTATTTACTCCCTATAAAGTCTGGATATGAATTGTGTATGACTTTCTTTTAGCTTGATGTGATAAAAACACTAGAAAATTATTTCTCGCCACAATGAAAGCAAAACGTGCTTTCATGCTGGAGCTGGAAATCAATACGCATTTCTCAGCATGGCTGAGATCTTGACATGCTGTGACAGTAACAAGGCAAATGAAGAGTGTGTTATCTGTTAGATAGAAACTTGATGCATGATGTAAGAACCACTGTCCGGGCCCATTACACTAATCACACATCAGTGCTCGTTGGGAAAGGTGAAATCTCTGAGCTTCACTTCTGTTCAATTAAACTGGAGCAGCTCGTAAACCAAAGCAATGAAACGGCGGATCGATATCAGTCTGGACCGCGACCGTCTCCGAGCCCGGGCTCGCGGGCTGTTGGGCCTTTAAATCATCACGTGCACGTGCATCTGTTTGGGAAAGACGGGAGGAAAATAGTGCAGCCACAGCCCTGTGTTAGCCCTGTGGCACGATCCAGAGTAGCCGGGTTTCACCCATAAACCTTTTCAGACACCGAGAGAGCGGGGCTGATAAAGAGCTACAGCTCTGGGGATGAAGGACAGGCCGACCGTCGGCTACACACACGCGGAGTCATATCCACATCAACATTAACCCCCAGCACCATTACCGCTGTGAAGTGCCATTAAGAGCCAGACGCAAGGCCACGGGGAGCAGATATTACAAAACCGTCTCCTCCTCTCAGTCTGCAGCTCGTCTCA
>NW_005187541.1:537941-539690 GCF_000239375.1 Pundamilia nyererei | reverse complement strand
ATACATATATATATATATATATATATATATATATACACGTTCTCATTCTCCTGCAGACCCTAAAAGTTAAGCTCATGTTTTCTACGTGTAGCTTTACCCGTAGGGTTCCCACAGCTCTGTAAGTTAATCTTTAAAACCTTTTTCCTGTCTCATGTCCTCCAATGTCAGTGTCTTAAACAATGATTGTGGACACAACACACACTTTTTGTCTTTGGATTATCTTTCTATTTTTGGATTATTTGAAATTTCATGGATGGATTAAAAAATATCCTCCATGCCTTTGAAACCCTGAGCCTCAGTAAACAAAAAACATCCTCCAGAAAAGTTACAGAGCTGCTACTTTATACTGTCTTGTAGTATCTATCAAGCTCTATCTCCACGACAGAGTAAAACTTGCCTGGGCCGGCCTAAAATACCTATAAGATAAAACTGAAAGATGTGTTTGTTTATTCCAAACAACAGCTCTCCTGGGAAATTATTCTGTTGGCAAGATGTGGTATAAGTAATCACAGATCAAGAGTTGCACTGAGTACATAAATATTAAATCAGCTGTTTATTTCTTCCATGGGAACCAGGTGGCTGTGGTGTAGATTAATAAACAGGATCTTCATGCCATTATTCAGTACCAGCAGGCTGCACATGTATAGTGTTATAGTGTGCTTAGGTTTCAGGCAGATTTGGTGTACAAACATCTCCCCCGAGTAAACATCAGTTCCAGTATTCTCTACAGAGAGCTCAGATCAAAGGAAGTAAGTACTAAGAGTAGTGCTCAAACTGACAGATGTTTTTCTTGATTCCTGATAAGACACAGAGCAGCTCTTTGCACCTAATCATACCCCGAGTTGGCTTAAAGACACAAAAACACTCTATACAAGCAAGTAAATAATTATCCTGCATTCAGTGTTAGTGACGTAGGTTTATTTTATGCGATTGTAGTACCTACACATCTGTTATCAGAGCCACTGATGACCATAGACAAGAACTGTTTGACTTGCTGCTGTTTGCTCATCTGAACTGGTTCAATTTCTACTGAGAGGATGGTCAAATTATTTATGTAGTACAATTTAGCACAAGCGATACACCTCAAGCAAATCTATTTATCGAAATGTAATCAATTTGATGATGTGCTGGGATAATTAATACTGTGAACCAGCTATTTTCAAATGTACCTTTGAAACAGTAACCGCTTATCACACCTGTGATCACCACTGAAGCTTCTGATCGCACTATGTCCCTTGTATTGTCCTCAATTCATTTTGATCTTCTGATGATTTGCTTGTTGAGTTTGATTGTCCAGTAAAAGTTTTACATTTGGCACATGTTTGCTGCTAGTACAAGTCAATTCTTTGCATATCAGATGAGTTTAAAAATGAGTTCTCTTAGTTCTGCTGCTGAATTTAATACATATATAGTTAAATCTATATTTATTTAACGTCATAATTAAAATGGCATTTTTAAACAACACTAGAAACCTACAGGGCCCACCAGGGTGCCCTGGCACATGCTTTGGCAATTAATGTTGTACGCAAAATTGGATCTAAACTGAAATAAAGTTTCAATATTTAATGTTGTTAATGAGGAAGATGATGAGTCTTGGAGTCTATGTGAAGGCTGCTGGCTGACTCAAAGTAACAGCGGTACACAAATTTACGTATCAGGTATGACAGGTATCCCATATACATTTGCAAGGAGAGAAGAAATATGTTGCATATCGTTAGCTTCATAGCATAAGTGCCTAAGTCATTTTTT
>NW_005187541.1:531312-535338 GCF_000239375.1 Pundamilia nyererei | reverse complement strand
TTCTTATCAGCCATTTTGCATACATCAAAACTGCCTAAGTCAAATTGATTGTAGCAAAACTGCCTAAGTCCAATGGTAAAACTGCCTAAGTCAAATGAATGACTTAGGCAAGTATGTTTTTTGACTCTTATGAGTGTTGTGATTGGCCAATGACATAGGCAGAGGGACAGGATGATGCAGCAGTGGTAGGGGAGTAAAGTTAGGCAAAAATCTCAATTTGACCAAAAAATGACTTAGGCACTTCTAATGTTTATCGAGTTTGCTCGATCCGTAATAAATTGAAATGCAGTCTGGTATTAAAAAGTTGTTAAACAAGAGAAAGAATTGTAATCAAAATTCAAAGTTTTGATCAGCAAATTTAGTTTAAGCAAAGAATCAAAAGCAACTTTGTTACATTTTAGTTTTAGAATATGAGACCAAAGGAGTAATGCCGTATGGGGATGCCTCACAACAATTTCCTCACAAGGAAATGTTATGATAGTCAAGTTTTTAAATCAGTTAAACATCATTTGAAAGAAGTGACAGAGGAGTCAGCAACAGGGTTCAGTGATAAGTAAATGGGAGTGTGGCGGGGCTTGGTCTGTGGGGGAGGTTGGCACACCTGAGCGGAATCAGTGCATCACTCCTCACCTGCTCACAAATGAACTAGGGCCCTGTGTCGTGTTGTTGTTGGTGTGTCGGGCTGTGAGCAGCCGACTGTGTATTACAGCAACCGTATGTAAATAAAGATGTCACAGAATGATGAATCGTGGTCATGCTGTGCCTCCTACCTGCCACATGACTGAACGAGACACTAGAGATTTTATTTTTCAATTTGTTTCTTAAATAAAGTTTGTTCAGGTGCTCCACAAGGCTTCAGTTTGGGGACCACTCTCTTTTTCATCTGTACATTTTCTTCTCGACTGCATCACAAGTATACACGGTATAGCTTATGATTTATATGCTGATGACAAACAACTAAACATGTGTTCTCCAATGATTTTAATCCTGTACACAAGCATACACTGTAGACTATCAATGGGTGAATATCACATGTCTGCAAAATATGGAAATGGCAGAGTCATTACCATCAATTCATCATGAAGTCATGACTGCTAAGCTATAATAACAATGAACTCAATAAAATGTTTATTTAAAGGATTAATGACCCGAATCAAACCATTTTTAAACAACAGCTGACACTCTTTTTATCAGTTTCTATTAGGACCAAAATCTTTTTATTATGCTGGTAATGTGGCTTTTAAATATCATTAGAGATGTCATTTCTATACCATGGATGAAACCATCATCAGTACTCATATGTATGCCTCAGTGCTGATCAGTTTTTTGTACTCATCACCATCAGGCAGCATATTTTTACTGCAGAGCACAACACTTCATTTACATCTGAGAAATGTTAACCTTTGAGACACAAATATGCAATGTGTAAATGTTGATGATAAATTTAAAAAAAATGACAGTTTTATTATCAAAACACAGAGTCAGCATCCCCTCAGCTAATTGTATATGTCACTCAAAACAGATGTCCGTTCTTTCTGTTGGGGGATATTAGTCCAAAAAAACCCAACGGAAACCAGCAAACATTGAAATTTGGCAGATTTCATGCAAAACAGAACTTCAAACCATAATGCTGAGAGAAAAACACAGAAACTTGTTTGGATTCTGCAACAAGCCTTTCAAAGCTGGAGGCTTGTCCATTGACACGTCGCCAATACATTTTTTTCTCTCACCACAGTAAACTTAGACCAGATTCTTTAGAGACAGCAACTGAAGAAAAACTGCGATTCAAACATAAGTGCCTCTCTCAGGTAAATAGGACTGAACTATAGGTTTGACCTTTGGGACTCCTCATGCACACAGAACGTTTATACCTTTCAGTATAACTACACTGAACTGATCCAGGAGATATGAGGTGTGTGTTGCTTGTATGCCAGTCATTGTTAATGCTGTTATGCTGCCTTCTTGTTAATGTATGTACTTGTATTTGTCTGATCGGTGCCCCAAAGTCAAAGAGAATTTCTGACAGGATAATAAATAAATGGTGCAGACTGTCAGGATAGATGAATGAGGCTTGTTTGTTTATGCAAACCCTGAGTAGCCGAGCCTGTTAATCAGACACTCTGATTGGCTATGACAGCATCGACTGAAGATAATAGGAGTGTCTGATTTACTAACATTTCTCTACGCATCTCCTAAAGATAGTGAATAAGAGCTGATCAGTAATGCGCTAATGAAAAAGCAGATCCAAATCTGTTTCCATATTTATAAGTATGTAATTGACATAGACAATCGGGGACTTGCTTGTTTAATAGAAAAAAACTACAAGTCCAGCCCAATTCACTGTGGAATGAGCATGTGCAACAGGGATTGTATACAAGTTTCAGAAGGTTAACTTGGACTAGATGGTCACTCACATGACCACCAGAAGTCACCCATGTAAACATCAGCCTAATGAGCTTGTCATGGAAAAGTGAACTGTGTGTGATAACCACACGGGTTTCCACTGCAGCTCAGGGTTTACAATGAAGAAATGGTGCATTATCATATTTGGGAGGACAAACTCACAGTGTGAAACAGATTGACTTTGACAACTGAAACTTATTTGTTATTATGCTGCACCTAGAGGTTGGAAACACAGACAAACCGCAGTTGTCCATGGTGTGTTATGACTGCTTAGAATTCCTTTCATGGACTGTGCGAATGCGCAGCACTTCAGCAATGATTATATGTTTTGTTTTTTGTTTTAAGGTACACACAAGCGCAGAGCTGTGTTCTGCCACTGGCAAATTGTGGCTTGATCTTTGTTTTACAAACAAATTTGTCTGTGTGAGGCCACACAATCACACACACACACAAAAGGAAGATTGCCATGTGTGCAACAGCAAAACAAGACATTAGCCGGTTTGTGATGAGAAACAAGTTTGTGCTTTTGTGCAGTTATTTGAGAACCGAGTTAAAACAGTTTCTGTGATCCAGACTTGTCAAAATATGCAGACAAGTAATTACATTCCACTCCAGCATTTATACAAATATACACTTTATGTCTATCACAAAAAAGAACAAATGAAGACCAGAAAATTATTCAAAACAAGACGTGAAACAACAATCACCGTCACTGAGGAGGCTCATTCCAGAGAGAGTCGCTCGCCCACCCGACCCCCTCAGCCAACCAGCTGATATTTAAAAATCTAAAATAACGTTTATAGTTAATAAAGCCACGCAAAATTTTACCTCGATGTGAAGAATATTTTGTGAATTACAGGCCCTCACAGTACACAAGGGTGAAATTTTGCACACATTTAATCCATCACGACCTAAAAAAGTACAGGCGATATCCACGTGAAATTTTCAGGCTGAAAACACATTTGAGCTCCGTAAAAAACTGCAATCAAATCAATTTTACACCCACCAGTCACAATTTAAGGACAAAATCTGTGTTTTCCCTCTGTACAATTTTGTCTGTAACCAAGCATTTAATGCCTGTGACGCAGAGGAACAGAAACAAGCATTGGTCAAAAGCACTGAACTATTTTCTGATAATTCGCTGAAGAAAACCTAAAAAAGGAAAGCACTCAGTTTTACCTAAATTTTAATATCAGGCTCATTGTCTGGTGAGGATGCATGTTTCTGTTCTTCTGCATCACAGCCATTAAACTGGTGCAGTGTTGCTTTTGAACCTATGACATATTATAATCTTACTGAACAAAAAAAGAGTGTGTCTTTAGATTGAAACACGCAGTGGGTGTAAAACTGATTTGGTTGCAATTTTAAAACTGCGCTGAAATGTGTTTTTCAGCTCCTGCACTGCTTAAAAATACTTTCAATTCACCCGTTTGTACTTTCAGGGTCTAAAACTCTAAAAATACTCTAAAATTTTGCATTGCTTCACTAAATACATTCAAGGGGTTGGGTGTACCCCACCTGTCACAGGGCGAGAGGCGGGGGGAGGGTCTGAAAACGATGAAGTTGGGAGTCCGCTGCTCTCGCCGGCTGGAGTGAGTATTGAACCCCCCGGCTTGCTATCGA
>NW_005187541.1:526236-530745 GCF_000239375.1 Pundamilia nyererei | reverse complement strand
CTGGCTGTGACGTAATCGGCCTTCAAATGCGGCCTCCAGAGGATGCAGCCGACGTTTTGGGACACAGCTATAGAATGTTCTTCAGCCTTTTAAAGATGCAGGTGGGTCCAGTTAGTCGCTGATTAGTCTGGCATCCCTCAGCTGGTTCAATAGACTTTCCCTGGAGGTAACCACAGGTTCCCAGCTACAGTCAGTTGTCTGTGTGGGTTGCCACACTTGAATCTGCTTGAAAGAAAGCTGGCTCACTTCTTCCAAGGCCAGGGTTTCGTGACACACCAATCACATGGCTGTCACAGAGAGATAGATATGCTCGCATTCACACCAACAGCCAATTTAGAACCAATATTTAGCCTACCATACATGTTCTTGAACTGTGGAAGAAAGCTTGAGTACTTGTAGAGAGGCTGCATAGGCACAGCCTGGACTTGAACCCAGGATTTTCTTTCTGTGAGGTGACAGGGCTAACCACTGCGATAAAAGCACTGTGCCAAAAACATCAGCTGATCTTCAGATGGTTGATAAAACTGTCTCCGCCTGCTCGACTACTTTTTTACTTGGTCTCAAAATGCATTTATCAGCCAGCACAAAGATTTGTCAGCAGACTCTAGTCTAGCCTTCCATCATACGAGTAACCACACAAACAAATATTCTTGGTGTTTTTCTGAGCGCACCTCTCCAGGGAGACAGTGAACATGCTGCCACATTCCTTCATGCTTTCCTCTCTCTCATTAAACAAATGATTGCTTTATTCAAATTGGAGCGCTTAAGCTGCTTTTACTGCTCCGTACTCCGTTTGCGTCAATAAACCTGCATTGTAATTCACGCGTGTGTGTTTTTACACGTGTCTCACAGCGTCTTAGCTCAAAGATTTGCTCTTATTGATGGCACAGAGGAGTTGGGTCTCCTTTCATTCTGAGCATGCCGTCAACATCAAACAAAGCAGTAATTATGCAATAAACTATTAAAGGCTGCGCGTCTTCAGACTGGTGTTATCGGGTGTGGGCTGGTTTTGCCTAAAGCTTTGTTTGGTTTGTTGTCTTTGATTGGGGTGCTGCTCTCCTCAAACCAGTCAGGAGGAATGCTGGGCTGAGTGTGTGGCATAAGAACGAGACTGCTGGGAGCCCTGAGCTGGCACGGCGCACTTGTAATTAGCATGTAAACATATTTGATTTGGTTTTCAAGCCTAGAACTGCAAACAGTGATATGCATGCACAGGTTCGTGCAAATAGAGACACATACAGCTCATCAGGACTTGGACATGAAGCTTTCATTTGGGGGTGTTTATATTCACACCGTGATAACATTTTTTTTATCCAATAATTTCCATAATAAGGGCCTGCAAAATTAACCTAAACTAACAGATGGTCACAAATGAACCCTTAGAGCAGGGGTAAATGGTAAAATGGTAAATGGCCTGCATTTGTATAGCGCTTTTCTAGTCCCTAAGGACCCCAAAGCGCTTCACACTACATTCAGTCATTCACCCATTCACACACACATTCACACACACATTCACACACACATTCACACACTGGCGATGGCAAGCTACATTGTAGCCACAGTTGCCCTGGGGCGCACTGACAGAGGTGTCAAACTTTTTGCTAAAAAACTGAATATGGAACAAGCAAAGCTTAATTCTAAACAATATATATATTAGCTGTATAATACCAGTAGGCCAGCTCTAATAGTAATTTGGTATGGCTTCGCGGGCCAAATGTAATTAGGCTACGGGCCAAATCTGGCCCGCGGGCCAGAGTTTGACACCTATGTCTTAGAGGGTCAGTATCCTCCATCCCTAACTCTAGTCTATCTATTGTTCTCCCACATTTTGGCAATCAGGGATAAAAAAAATATATAACTGAACTGGTTTCTTTTCATCACCAATGATGGCTTAAAGCTGACAGGTTTTGAAAGAAAAACCTACCATAAATCATGCTAAGCTCTCAGTCATTCATTTAACGGTTGTCTAAAGGCAACTGGTCTTCATTTCTTCTTCAGTTTTTGAAGATGAGCGGAAAGTCCCGTGTATTTGACTCCTGAACCACACCATTCTGTGAGTCATTAAGTGTGGAAGGTGGTGAAATCATGTGGGAGAGGATCTCAGGATGGTTGATAGTGGGTGTCATAGATAACCACCTCTGTTCAGCATTAGTTGTTTCAGTTGGATATCGATGGGCATCTTTGCTGTTGACACCAGCTAAATTTGTCAGTCATCTGTTACTCTTTTATGTTATTGTAAAGGTCTACTGGTAGTGATGTACTAGTACAAACTTTTGGCAATCTTCAAAAACACAGGGCGATAGATTATCCATGATTCCAGCAATGCCGCTGTTTGAGCAAGGTCTTCACTAGCAAACATACTGTATGTGACTGCTTTCTTTTTCTGTCACAAATCTCTCAGATTCTTTTGAAATGAAGCAACAACCAACAGTTGTTTCTCTAGGTTCAGGTACAACGAGAGCTCGCCTTAGTATGTGGAAGACTTAAAGGTAACTTAGACTTGATAAATGTCTATTTGAACCCAGATCATGAACTTTTTATACAACTAATCAATTCGCTTTAGTGGTTAAAGTCAACCAGAGTGAAAGTGGAGCTTAAAGATGGTTGGGCTGACCTGGAGTATCCCGATCTAGAGTTGTGTTTGTGCCACTGCTCAGCGCCTTTAAACACTCCTGTGAAGTTTAAGGAACACTTCATTTAAAACGTCAGATATGACTGGTTAGTTGGAGGACATGCTGTGCTTTTGCCAACAGTCTCACAGCAGGTCTGGAAATACTCATATCAATTGATTGATGTCCATGTCCATGAGCTGAGAATTTTCAAGTTTAAGGGGCAGAAGTCATTTTGCTTTTCCAGCAGAGGCTGCAGTTTGAGTCCCACATGGAAACGATCACTGCCAGATCACATCAGTGCACAAACAACTTGTTGTTTTTTGGAGCTATTTCACAATTTCCCAGGTAACCAGGCTGATAACCTCTAAACATCCAGCAGACGATCAGTGGCCTGTTTATTGTTTAAATCTACCTGTTTATTTGGAACCTTCACTTATATGGAATCTATCTTATAACATGGGCACCGTAAGGTCTAGATGTTTGTGACCTCGATTTCTGTGGTTATACCTGTTTAGCATTTGGTTAAGTTGAGCCCTAAGTTGAGTGCCGACCTGGTGGTTATTAAGAAGCAAAATTTTAAGTAAGAACCAGAGAGTCTTCACGTGCAGTCTTCACAATAGACTGCATCCGCCCTGATTCCTGATGAAGTCAGGTGACCCTGAACCATTTCTTACTCATGCTGCTATAGGCTCAGCCTGCTAGGAGACTTCCCATGATGCAATGAGCGCTACTTCAACTATGTTTATGTAAATGAAATTAAGTCAGATGGTTTGGTCTATTCTTTCACCATGAAATGCGTCATAGGTTCTCAAAACTGGCTCGAACTCTAAAACTCGGGCTGGTTCTCACAGATACACAGACCATATTCCACAAAGCCAGATGTGATAATATCAGCTTTCACCGGACACCTGAGTGAGAAGAACAATACCGGCATGATTCAGAATCAATGTTTCCCTTCAGGTCTTTACTGCTCCATATGGAAGTGTGCTGTCATTCTTCACACTTGGCAGGAAAGCCAGCAGCTCCCTTTTCTGCCCGGACCATGTGGATTTCTCCCTTTGTTCCATTTGAAACTGCACTCTTTCACATCCAAAGTCCCGCCGCTTTTTACAGCACACTTCCTACCATTCTCAAGCCAGCCGTGAGAGCGTGTTTACTCAGCAGCACGGGCAGCGAGGAAGAAGAGGGTTGATTTTTTGACCTGTCAATCATGAGAAAAAATGCACTGATTAGCTTGTGACTGTAGATTTGCTTACCGCAGCAAATGTCACAAGGAGTATGCGCGCATTAAATACCTGTATGGTAGAGCGGAGGCTTCTGCTGTTGCTGCTAATAAATGAAATGAAGCCTGAGTGTGGGAGACGAGAGGCGACACAGGAAATAAGAGGAAGGCTGGCACAATAGAACGGGGTCGCTGTGCTGATTGTCATTTCTGGCCACTGCACCACACCTCCACATTCACAATAGACTGCATCCGCCCTGCGAAGCAACCGCGCCACATACGACAGGAAACGGACTCGGGATAAAAAAAATATTGGCTGCCCGAATGCAGACAGAAACACTTAGAATGAAAAGCTAACTTAACAAGTACCTCACAGAAGTAGTGGCAACCGCGACGGCTCCATCCAAATTTCCCATTTATATTCAGCAGCAGCCGGACGGCGGTGAGAAAATGTATGAGTGGAGGAGCAGAAGTAATGTAGCGCGAGCAGTCCACTCCGCTGCATGAGCACATTTCATTTCCCATGCATAAGATATCACAGAGCAGTGTTTGGATAACGCAGGCCTTCCTCTCCTCACTCTATTGCCTGTAGTCATCCACAGAATCAAAAAGGATCACTGGATTCCGATTTAATCCCAAGCTGCACTGTATGTGTGTGTGTGTGTGTGTGTGTGT
>NW_005187541.1:504700-526056 GCF_000239375.1 Pundamilia nyererei | reverse complement strand
GGGCTGAAGATGTTTGTCTTTGAGCTCGTACAGGTGTAAAACCTCTGACTGTGGGTAACCAGGCAACTGCGTGTTGGCCTTTATTCAAGCTTATAATCGTACTTGTATGATGAAAGTGAGATGTTTCAGCTGCTCTCTTAAAGTCTGATCAGTGTTTAAGTGTAAATGCATTCAGAATAAACGAGTAACAGCTTGCCTGTGCAGGTTTATTGCTGCCTTGTCTCACTATCTGTTAAAGCCAAGCAGCAGTGAAGCACCAACAACTGCAGTTCCTCTAATGTCCACTAAAAGCTACCTTTGAAAGTGAGTTGGTCCCCATAGGCTCTCATGTTAAAATGTCCAACTTCATGTATGGATAGCTTCTACCTCCATAAGAACTCTACAGGGACTGAATTTTCTGTTGCTCACCTGTTTGGACTCTAGTCCTACACATTACTGGCAGTAACAATAAACTGACCGAATAGTAAACACATAATAAAACCTGAGGGAATGAGACTCAGTTTCTATCCACAGGTCACATTCCCCAAAATATTCTCTCAAATCAGATTATTCCACTGATGGTGGCTCAGCAGGCAGCGTCCCTGCTCTGTCTCTTTAACAACTTCACATTAAACAAATTGTAGAGTTGTCCACTGAGGTCCGTTGGACCGTCTGCGACCCCTGCGGGGTCAGAGTTCATTCGGTGGGATTTCCTCTGGGCGATGTGACTGCCTGCATGGTCGGAAAGTCCTGCAGTCCTTGTGTTTCCCATGGCTGAAAGGATGCTGCTAAAGTGAGTGTGGCAGCAGAGGAAGAGTTCAACCTTAAGAGTATGAATAGTTTTTCTCTCCAGGGGAGGGACGTAACCTCCCTTGATGCAAGCAAGCGGCGAGATTCACTTCATTAGTTCCTGTGAACCTGCAGTGCTTTGCATGTTATTTTACAGAAGTCTATACACTGACTTGTTCTCCGGGAATGCCATATACAGTGTGCTGGTCCAGGATCAGGAAGTCTGGTGCATGTGCCGACTTCACGAGCAAATGATTTTGCATTAAAAAAAAAAGAAATAAATGGAAATAAATTATCACTGTGTGTTATTGTTTTGGAGTTCTGGAGTAGAAGCTGTAAATCTTCATGTGGCACATTTCACATCACAGGATCTTCACGGCTCTCATTACAGCGTGTCGGCAGGTTACACTTCCACCACATCATCACAAACAGGAAGTCCTGTGGATTTAATTCCGCTTTCATTCTGATTTAGTGTATGTTTCTGTGCAACATGTTTACTTCTAATGGCCTTTAACTCCCTGTTATTTTGCCACTCAAACAGAGATTTATGAGCTCCACTTTTATTGCACTTTCCGGCTAATTAAAGGTTATTTTATTCTCAATTATTTCCTTGTCAGTTTGTGCAGCGCAAGTGTTCTACTGCAATATTAGAACAAAATAAACACAATGTTTTTTTTAATGAGCACTTTTCACACTGAGATGTTAACGCTCTCGTTAAAAGAGACTGCAGTCAGGGCTAAGCTGTTAGCACGCTCAAGTTAAAACCTCAGGCACAAGTTCACACTCCAAGAAACATTTCAGAGTGCTCCTGCTTTTGCTTTAACACCCAAACAGATGCTCTGCCAGGTGATAATTAAACACTTTTAAATGGATGATTATTCAGTGAAGGATTAATTCACTCTGCTTCCATAAGTTTGCTTACACAGTTAGAGCAGCTCAGAGCTTTTATTTTAAAAGTGCTGGAGCCTGATCCCAAAATTCTGAGTGATTTTAATGAATCACCTTTTTCATCAGCTTCAGTGTTAGATTGTTTTTGGTTGGTTGGTTATCATCATCAGCGATTAACTTATTGGAATTTTTTGGCTTCCATGAAATGAAATGCATCCCTTTTAAAGTCGCGCCGACTGAAACGAGTCAAAAAGTCAAAGTTGCATTTTTTAATTCTGAAAAAAAGAAAAAAAAAGAAATATATTTCACAGCCTGAGACAGAAAAAGCAGACCAAATATATTCACGTCACAATTCATTACCAGGAACCTTGAAAATCTTAAAACTCATTCTTGAACTTCAGCTTTCACAGCTAAGTCATAACAGGTGACACAAAGTATACAAAGTCGAATGTTTAATGAGCTGAACCAAACCAACACGGACAGCTGAGGCTGTTTTATCAGTTCCTGTGGGGATTAATGTGTGACTCCAGCTAACACGGCTCTTAGATGCCAGTACACCTGTCATTTCTACACCAAACATCGATCAATACTCATATATCTGTACAGCAGTTCGTGTCATGTTAGCCTTCTGAGATCCAGATCTGTCTTTTGCTTTATGTAGCTGTCTTTTTTTTATTTTATTTTTACATTATCACAAAACTTCATATATTCAGCACAACTTTTGCTAATTGTAAGGGACTCCTTTAATCAGGGACTTGGGGAAAAAATGGCTCGTCTTTCTACAACTACACTCAAAAGTGTCAAACATAAGGCCCCGGGGGTCAAAATTGGCCCATCAAAGACTCTAATCCGGTCTACTGTACAGCGTTGGGAAACGTGATGGAAGGCATAGATTTTGCACTTTTAGTGCACTTTTGCATCCTTTTCTACTGATAAAGATCTTCCACATGGCCATCCACATCAGAGTAACAGATAAACAGTTAAATGACAGAAAAATTTTTAACATTTTTTTTGAATAAACTTAAACATTCTGTTTTATGAATACGGAGAAATGACATGCCAGAATTGTAAATGTAATTTTAGACCTTTATTTTCACAATTTAACCCCAAAGAGTCGTGGTGACAGATTTCTTTAATTTACTATAGCACCATTTCTCTGTTATGTAGAAAAACTGAGACGTATTGTTGAAGCTGCGCTTCTTTTCCTAATCCTAAAAATCTCAGGGATTAAGTGTGTAGTTAAACTTCTTTACACTGATAGAAAAGGGAGCCCACTTTGATCTTGAGTGGGCCAAACAAGTGAAACTGTGTGTGGCCTACAAAGTAAACTGAGTTTGACATTCTTGCTGTAAACACATATACATTTAGATATTTGCATTTGAAAAAGTTAAGGAGAATTTTTCCAACAAGCAGCCTCGGCTTTGCGATGACTCCCAGCATCATAGTCAAGCTGACTCTTACAATGCTTCGCCACTAACAGAACCAGACCTCATATGGTGCACTTCCTCTATAAATCAGCTATTAAACATGTTTACACAGCGCACACAAAGCTGATTGTGGACCCACAACTCATCCCACCCCAGGGGTCCCCAAGTGAATAATCCGGCCTTGGAACGAACAAGCGAACCAGGAAGAAAATTGATCAATAACTCGTCTCAGTGACTCAATACTTATTGTTTGCACATAAAGATTCCCGGACCTTATTTCCTTATTTACAGTCAACTTTAATTACTGAGGGGAACTCCACAGCAGTTTGAGCTCGTCTAACGTACAGTTTGAAGGATTTTCACATAAAGTTATCAGTAAATTACCACCCTGATTAAAATCAAAGGTCATTCAGGTAAGGTTAAGGCGATGATGCAGACTGTGCACGTTATATATGGAGCATTCTTTTTCTGGTTTTAGCTTTTGGTTGCAGGGGCTGTGCCTTTGTGTTTGCAGAGCTAGGACATTTCTCCTTTGTGCAGAAGTGCTGACACAGAACTCCAGAAAGGCTCGTTTCTATTTAGGGAATAACTCTCTGATTAGTAGGTCAGCTAAACAGCCCGGGGGCCAGCCAGCAGCGACTGCGGGCCGGGCCCTGGTCTGGGGACCTGGCTCGGAAATGACTTAGAGGACGCTGTTGTTGGCTTTTGTGACGAAATCCTTGGGCTGACTCGTGTGTCAAAGTAAGTTAACACTGAGATGTAACAGTCAGGCCCAAACCTGTCCAGTAAACCGCCCCTGCATGTCATTTGCATGACATTACCGCAGACCTTGACCATAAGGATGAGGAATAGAGCCAACAGAGACATGCAAAACAAATGTTTAGGTGCCAAGTACAACAAGGGAAAGTTAGTGTTTAGGGACTTTCTGCTTTTTCAGGGTCTGGACTCTTTAGTTTGATGGGGATTAGAAAACAAAGGGCAGCATTTTGGCTCTGTGACACCCTTACAAGTTTATAGTCGTCATCAAGAAAGAATAGCATGATTTGAAAGCTCTGTGACGTTCCATATTCTCATTTTCCCATGAAATGTGACCATATGTGAGCCTAAATGGGCAAGAGTCCATTTGCTTTTATATTACCCTGCTCGACTCAAGGTTCTGAGCGCAGCTGCCTTCGACCTGCCAGGAAATTGCACCTGAAATTGGCCCTGTGGTCTGAGTGGCTTATAAGCCACCTCGAAGGTATGAAAGTAAATGAAAGAGGCAAAGAAACAGCTTTTCCACTTCTCTATATCCACCACAGGCGTGTTTCTGTAAGAATGTCTTGTCTGCCTCCAGCGATGGGTTCCCAGAGAAGGTCAACAAGTCACGAAGGATCCAAAATGGAAGCCAGTGTCCATTTTCTTTGGCCAGAAGTGCATGTATGAATAAATCCCAGATTCCTTCTCTTTTCTTCCTCTTCTGTAACACAGCCTCTTGTTTTCAGTCGCTCTCTTATTGCTGTAAATGGCTTTGGCTTTTGGTATGTCTGCTCTCTGGAAGTGAATGGAAGAGTTTGAATTTCACTGATCTAGGCACAAAAATGAATAGAATTATGCGCTGGCTTTCATTATAAAATGAAATAGATCTTTTTTTTGTATTTGCTGTCTCTGGGGGTTTTTAGACAGTGAATGAGCAGGAGATATGTCTTGCTTAGTGGATCTAAGCCTTGGTGTTAGAGAGGCAGTGACTGCAGGCTGAAAACCCGGTCGTGTGTCAGTGCCAAATGCTGGAGGAAACGTACCTTTAGTGGTTAGTCTTTGGAGAAGAGCCAGTCCTGTCGGCCATGCTGCTGCTCCATCATTACACTTTCAGGCCTGGAGCACGTTAAGGCTGTAGACTTTTTTTGTCTTATCAATCCATACCTCAACACTCCAGCGTACTCGATAAGGCCAGATTTAACATGCAGTTCAGGTCTCTAGCTCATAAAATTGAATTAATACGTAACCTTTTGCAGCTAAACCGGCCTTTGTGCCAAAATCTCATTTTCGGAGAACGCAGAGCTCGAGGGCTTAATACACCGAAAGCAGAAGGTTCAAATTTAGATTCAAATCAAAGAATGTATTTGCTTTTACTTAGGGTCTTAATTTTCATCTCCATCAGCCCACGGGTACTGCATAAATTACTCTTGCACACTTTTGGAAGGATTACTGAACAGACCTGAACTCTGACCCCACCCAGAGCCTGCATTTGGTCGACTTCCTAACAAGAAATATTAATCGTTAATAAAAATAACTACAAAGAGAATAAAAAATAGGTCAGAGTTTGGATAATGCTGGATGTAAACACTTTGGCTGGTTAAAAGTAAAATCATAATCTCATCAACTGCCGTTAGTTAAGAAGCTACTCCTGACTGTAAAGAGGTGTACACAAAGGAAGAGAGCAGCAGGGATGTGGTGACCAGAGACTGTGGAAGATCAATTTCCAGAGAAAGGCAGAACGAACACTGAATATTTATGTGTTTGATGCCATTTGTTTGTCTACCGGGAATAAAATTTGTTGGAGAGGTGGGACACAAGCAAATGAAGAACTTATTTGATTTTGGTGCAGATCCATCCATCTTCTTAAATGCTGGAGCCTACCCCAGCTGTCACTGGGTAAAAGGCAGGCCACACCCTATGGTCAATTTAGAATCAGCAGTGAACCTAACGTGAGTGTTTGTGGATTGTGCGAGGAAGCCGGAGTACCTGGAGGAAAAAGCACAGGGAGAAGACGAAAAAACTCCACATAGGAGAGACAGAAGTGTCTGGTAGATTCAAACCAGCAACCCTCTTGCTGTGAGGTGGCAATACTAATACTGCGTCACCCATTTTGGTGTAGATCTGGAAGACAGATATCTGACTTTAGCCATTGCTTTGCTGTTTGTGGTCTGTCTGTGCTCATCTTTTCTCAAACCAGTTTTCTCCCTGTCACAAGCCCTCACTTAGAGGGCATTGTTGAGGTTCTCCCTTTGATACTGCAGGGTCTTTACCTAGCAGTATCAAAGTGCTTTGAGACAACTATTGTTGTGAAGTGGAACATAAAAAAAAAGAATCGTATTGTTCAGTGCTGGGCAGCTGGTCCGCTTATCTAAGCACTCCTTTCCTTCTGAACTAGAAACAGCTGCTGAAACGAGGTCGATGAGAACCGTGAGAGTGAACTACAACAGTTTGCGGGAATTGAAGAGCTGGGTGTGGGTCTCTCCTTTATCGTCTCTATTTGACTTGATGTGTGTATGACCTCCAAAGGTTGGCTTTTACTCCAAAGTTCAGCTTCCTGAAGGAAATGGGAAGTGCTGGTGAATTTGAAGCTTGGTTATTAAATGTGAACAATAGGCCCTCAAATCAAACCTGATTAATGTTGGATCATCACAGCATGAGTTTAGACTGAAACCCTGCGGGTCTATGAGTGAGCAATGTCAACATGTTGCTGGGCGAAACCTTTCACTCCCAGCTCGCTGGTTTCATAGCCAGATGAAATATGGAGCTTAATGTAAAACACTTTCAGGTGTAAAGTGTTTGACTCTTTCCATTGTTGAGAAGGCCGAGTGTTTAAGCTCCAGCAGGGGGGGGAGGTTGGGATATGACAGAGCTGTCATAGGCAGCCCGACCTGCTGCAGTCTTAAGGCTAAGAAATGCCCGAGCTGCAGTCATGCCCTTGAGAGGTGCTCTTAAAACAGCGGTCGTCAAATATGCAGCAGTATAATTGGAATATTAGATAAACTTAAAGAAATGTGAGTTATGACAACCGCCTTCAAGGAGAAGCAATAAAAACCTCCCCTCTCAGTTGGAGGGTGAGGCATAAAGGGAGGCTGAGGAGAGGAGGGGAGGTGTGATATATACTCTGCCCTCCCCAACACTGATTTTCCATAGCGATTGGAGGCCCTCCGCAAATGATGAGGGAGGCAGCTGTGAGGGCGCAGAGGCTCTGCAGGTTCACGGCAAAGTCAACACTGTCCAATCCCTCTAAAGCCTCACACCGCTCACCGCAGAGCAGCGGGCCAAAATAAAGCCAAGCCCGTCCGCGTACGTGAGCACGAGTACGTGTTATTGTGTATTAGAGCTGTGTTTTCCCACTGCCTGTGTGCTGAAGAGTGTGTGTGTGCACTCACTTTTGGATGGGCTGATATTTGAGCGTACCTGTGGCATGCTCTTTTCGCCAGGATGAATCTTAATCTCGATATCTGTAAGCAGCTCTTTCCTGTGAGGATTTGTATGTGGATTTTCTCCCTGCGTGGAGGGGTAAGTGCATGATTGACCGCAGCGTGAATTTGCATACAGCGGTGTATTTGTGATATCGCTCCATCTTGACCCTGTTTAGACTGGCGCAGAGCCCTGTTTAAAGGATGACTGTGGCAATTTTCTTTATCCTACTGCAAACAAATGCTGTGAATTGACCAAAACCAAAACCAACAATGTGTTTGCCCATTTTCCAGTCTAGTTTCTAAGGAAGACATTTAAGAGCATTTCACTAATCTCAATTAGTTAGTCTCAACTGAATAAAAAAAGCGGCCAATTACTTTCTTATAATATCTGTGCACTGTACTGGAAACTGTTTTGTTTAGCAGCTTGTTTTTGTTCCCATGGTGTCAAATACTGAAACACAAATAATCAAAGCCGTTGGCATTTCAAAAATCATGCACAACCTTTGTGTGGGTGTGTGTGTCACACCACTGACGACAAACACACACACACACACACATATATATATATATATATATATATAGATGCTTTGTGTCACATTTAAAAGTTTCCTTTTACACAATCTTCTCTGAACCTAATCAAATAGTTTTTGGTGACTGAAGCTAACGAGTGAGAGAAACAGAAATAAAAAAGGATGTGAAAACAAAGTGCAGAAGGTCCCAAATGTGCCTGAGCTGCAGTCTCCAGGTAACCTTTCCAAACCAGCAACGTTTCAAGGCTCACATGTAGATTGTGTAGACCAAAAGTAAAAACTGGCCAATCTTCTTTAAAGCGTGAGTTGCATGCAAAGGTTTTTGTTTAAGTTATTACTGGATGTTTTGAGTTTTTAGCTTTTTTGTTAGGAGTTTGGTGCAAGGATTGATGCCACTTCTGTAGCTGAAGCTATCACTAGCAGCTAGCTAGGTTAGCTTGGGATAAAGACACAGGAAACAGGTTGTTCATCTCCATCTTCCCAAAGTCTTCTTACTTAGATTTAGCAAAGTGACATAAAGGTCAGTGAATAGTCATAGGGGACAGTTATACAGTGTGTTTGTGGTTTTCTACTTCTGTTTGGAGACTAATAAAATGATTTCTTTAAACATTTATATTGCTTGTGTGTATCAACTACATATTTGTGTATATTTTTCTCAACCTGCTGGCTTAGATGGAGAAAAAAGACAAAATCCCACATTTCTATACCATAAAGGATTAAAACTGAGGGTTGGGGTTATTGTCAATGATGAGACCTCGGGACGTTAACAGCATTGGCCATCTATTTAACCAGTGCGTTAATTACATAAATGATATTTAGACACAGACAGCTGTGGACTTAAAAGCCACATTCAAAAAGTGAGTGTAAAACAAAATGCTACATCCTCAACTAAATGTTAGATATATTCATTTTTGCGTTTTTAATTTGTATTTTGGCAATTCTTCTTCATATAATCATTTTGGGAAAAATCATTTGTTACTACTCAGGCTGCCAATCAAAGAAAAGCACGATGTACTTTATGAATTTCATATCATGTGGAATTTCAATCAGATGCTGTAAAACTATGTTAAAGAATATTTGCAAACACCATGTAATCCCAGGGGCCGGGTCTGGAAAAGACCAGCTGAGCTTCGAGTCGTTCTTCAGTGACCCTGCGCACATTTTAGCAGCTTTGGATTTTAGCATCAGTTTCAAATGGATATATTGACACCCCCTGCCCCCACCCCCCATCCTCCACTTCCCCTCGGGCTCAGTGTGGAGAACTCTCTGGACATGCTCCATGTAAACAGACAAGACACTGGGTTTGATTGGAGACGAGCAGCCTTACTCTAATCAGCCCTCCATTCTCTCTGGGGTTTCTGTTTCCAAGGCAGCGGCGTGCTATTCACACTGTTTCACTCTGCTACAGAAATAGACCAGATAATATTGTCAGCGAGCAACAGAAGAACTAAATTTCTACTTTGAAAGACGCTAAATGACACGCACAAAAGCATTCTCAATTATTTCTTCTATCGTGTGGTGTCGAGGTTAATAGTTGAGACGATTTGTTATTCGGTACACGGCGGCCAGTAGATAAATCCTAATGTTTTGGACTTATTGTACTCTTGGATTTACTGAAAACTGGTGGTTCCCTGCCATGTTTGGTCTCATTGAGCATGCGCACTCAGTTGTCATTCGAGCCAGTTGAAAGCATGTGCCTCCAAAACTTTTCCACGCCAAGCTGGATGACTTCCTGATGGGTCCCTCCACAAATTCTAATATTACAAACAGACCATTTTGAGGGGGATTTGCTTCTCACATGCTGCAATGATTGCATAAGAGGAAACATGCATTTTTTGGCTTGTGACTATGCTACTTAAATTGACTAAAATGAGTATGTAAAAGCCCTCCGTGATCCCTGGGGACTTAGCTGAACTGAGCAGCTTGACATTGAAGCCTTTGTGAAGCTACATTAAGGTATTAAAGTTGCTCCTCTTCAAAAATATCAATTTTGCTAGAAAGAAATTGATTGAAAACATTTTTCCATGACTCAGATTGCTGTCTATAAGTAAATAATGTAGTTCTAATTAGACTCTAAATACCCTCTGTGATCTGGTCCCCTTAAGGCAGGTGTATCAAATATAAGGCTAGGGGGCCAGAATCTACCTAGCAAAAACTTGAATTTGGCCACTTTGTACAGCTGCAAACGAGAGCATAAATTTTGGACTTTTAACTGTATCATATTAATTTTCACAGCTTTTTTTTTTTACTGATAAAGACCTCCCCCCATCGTCATTAATTAAGACAGAAATTAAAAATTAAATGACTGAAAAGTGCCTGTTTTTCCCCCACTGCCTACTATAGAAATGCATGATTTTTAAAAACAGATCCACAGAAAAAAAAAAAAAAAAAAAAAGGAAATTTTCTATGATAATGAAAATTTTCTGTTTTAAAAATACAGAGCAATGAGCTAACAGAACTCTTTGTCAGCACAACTGTTTGGGCTTAAATGGTGTAATTTTTACACATTAATTTCTTACATCGAGTATAGAAGCATTTCTTTATCAAGTAGAAAACCTGAGACATATTGTTGAAATTGCACCTCTTTCTCCTATAATCTCAGAGATTACATGTGCAGTTAAACTTTAGACTGACAGAAAGGGGAGTTCCTGTCAGTCTCATTTTCCATCTTTGCATGTGTCCAAGTTGGAAAATGAGTTTAACATCCCTGCATTAAAGAATAGCCACTTTTTCCCATAAATGCATGTTTTTTTATTAATAGTATAATAGCCAGTTTAATGCATTTTCTAGTGTTCACATTTAATGTGTATGACGCAGCTTGACTCACAGAAAAAAATATATGACGAGCATACTTGCTACTGTCATCAGTAAATGCTGTGACATGAAATGCTATTTCTGACGAGTGGGGAAAATGTACATAATGGAAAAACTAAATAGCTGGGCTGGTTAAAAGCAGAGAGCATCAGTGGGGTTCATGAATGGAAAAAAGGGTGGCTGTAGCTCAGGAGGTAGAGCAGGTCACCTACTGATCGGAAGGTTGGTGGTTCGATCCCTGGCTCCTCCAGTCTGCATGTCAAGTATCCTTGGGCAAGATACTAACCCCAACTTGCTCTCCGATGCATCCATCGGAGAATAAATGAGTGTGAATGTACTTAGAAAGCACTACGTATAGATAAAGTGCTTGTGAGAATGGGTGTGCTTGGGTGAATGAGACATGTTGTATAGAGCACTTTGAGTACTCCGGGAGAGTAGAAAAGCGCTATAAGAATCAGTCCATTTACCAAAAATCACGAGAAAACACTTCAAAGACCAACAAATACATTAAGAGAACCACAGACATTGGCTGCAGTGGACACTTCACTGTTTTTAAAACTTGGTTTCACTTCAGCTCTTTGTATTAGAAGTTCATGCTTCTCTTCGGTTGGCTGAGGGACCAAAAACAGAACAACACAACTACAAGTGGCCCACAGGTTGGATCACATACTTTCTACACTGCCTCCATCTGACAACAGAGCTCTCTGCAGGCACCTGAGCCATCCCTAGAGTGAAGCAGACAATGAACATCTGACCTCTGCTGGACCTTAAATCCTGTTATAGGCTCCAGCACCTCCACTGACTGGATGAGGAGAAGAAAATGGATGAACGCATGGGTGGGTGGGTGGACTCACTGCTGGAGCATCTGGTGGACATTAGGAGAACTGCAGTTTTTAGCATTCTGTGTTGGAATCATTTTTCAGCCCCAGAGGTTGCCATTTGTGTAAACCATAAACATTTTTGTATGATAGTGGTTACAGTACAAACCGGATTGTGATGTGATTCTTTGTTATGTATATTTTCTGTAAAGGAACCAGCTGATGAGGCTCATGCATTAGTTCTGGATGCCTGTCTATGAACATATTCCAGAAATAGACAACTAGTGGAACATACCTCTTGCTTAGCCCATGGCTCCTGGGAACTGGACTCCGTCCAATATCCATTTACTTCTGCTGCAGAGAAATCATTATATTTGAATCAATACTCGCCATGACATAATGTCATTTAGCCAAAAGCTAATTTGATGTCACAGCCGCATTGTATTCTCTGACTGTAACTGGAAAAAGAATCCAACATTGTGTGCCAGGCCATGTTGCTTCAATCATGGCCACAACAACAACAACAACTCTAACCACATCAACAGGGACGTCTCTCATCTCCCATTCAGTGCGAACTCTTAATGTACTTTGTGGAAAATGTTGGGGTCACTCGGTAGGGAGGCTGAGACAGAAAACCCTGGGAACCCGGCCTGAGATGAAGCACGCAGATAAGCCTGAAACCCAAGTCAAGGTTTCTCTCACTGGTTGTCCTCTCAGGAACAGCAGCTTAATATTTCACATAGCTCACATAACCAGATACAAAACAGTAATAAATATGCTTTAAGATGCGATAACATGTACGTATGAAGGGCCCGTATAAGATCAGAAACATACACAACTCTAATTCTTTATTTGTGAAACAGCTGATAAATCCTTATTAAATTGGCTCTACATCAAAACACTGACCACCTGTTTCACATTGACTCCCCAAGTAAGAGAGATACAATATCCTCATAAGAAAATACAATATTCGATGCTCCTCTTCAGTCCGTGGCCTGATAAGAAAGTTACACATTGGTCCAAGTGAACCAAACGAACAGCATTTTTGCACCCTCAGCTTCATCAACCATCCTCCCAATGCAAACTCACAAAAGCACTAACTATTCTTAATATGATCTGATTGATCTCACACAATGACACTCCACATCGTCTTCATTTCCTGTTCCTGTGAACAGAGTGCCGGCCGATTCACCGCTTTCCTGTCACTTATTTAATAAACTGTTTAAAAAATTTTTCTACATGTAAAAAAGCAAAAGCATAAATATAAGATCAAAAATAAAGCAGCATAGAATAAAAATAAAGTTGAGGGAGATATAAGTAAATATAAAAACACAAGTTGTTTTTATATTTAAAACAACTAAAATAAAACCAGAAAAACGACAAACTACACAAATCAATAACAAATATTAAAAGATGTTGACATATTTGCATGTAAAAGTGTAATTTAAGAAGAGATTTGAAGGAAGTCTTAAAGTCATCTTAAGATTTAACCTTACATTTTTTAAAAGATGGATCATCCTGAGCATCTAAAGCTGAAGACTTCCTGCCATTACATCCAAATTTCTGTTACATCATATAAACTCTAACGCGGTGAGGAAGCCAGTGGAGAGAATCCAGGTGATGGTGCGTTAAAAGAAACCTCTCTGCTGTGACTTTTGGTTTAATAAACTATAAACTACAGCTTTAGGAAAATAAAAGCATGAATGACTTTTGGTCCAGAGTTTGGAGTTTAGCAGGAAAAACCACCTGCTTCTGTTCTGGCTTTATGAACACTGTCCCTTTAACATTATTTGGCGTAATGACCTGTTTGTTTCATGAACAATAGCTGCCACTAATTCTGCTCAGTTCACCTGCTAACTTTAGCCTGTACTCATGACTCACTGTACACATGTCTCTTTACTTTACTTTCTTAAATAATAAAAGTACCTCATAAAAAGGTAATTATTTATAAAATAGCCTGAGTGAGGCCTGCTCAGCTTAAGTTGTGTTTCTCTGTTCTCACATTCTGACATAATGCCTCCAATAAGCAATCCTAGACGGTGAGGTGAGTAGAACTCCTATTTGACTTTATTCAGCATGGAAGGCCCGAGTATACTGCAGTTATGTAGATCTACGTGTTTATCTCTAAACTCATCTTGTTTTATTTTTTAATCTTCACGAGTTCAAAGTGCTGAGGTTGAACCAAACTGGGGACCCTAAGCACAGCAGTGGCTCCTGACCTTGGTGGAGAAAAGTCTTAAAACATCTTTAAAAACGACCTTCAGTAAATCTGCGATGTTTATGAATGAATTGTGATGTCTCGATCATTGGAGGCCAGTTTTAATGCACCTTCTCTTTGTCAAGACGGCCGGCGATGTTGGGTTTCTTTTCTACTCGGTCTTGTGATGTAGGGCTCAAGCACCACAGTGTGGCATCTCAAAGCTTCAGGGATGTGTTTATGGTTGCAGTCGTCAAGGCTTTTGGACGCGTGCATGTGGAGACCCACATGTGAAAGATTTACAAGCTTCCAACAAAGGATTCGTATTTGTAGCTTTCGCGTGCCAGGCTCGTATTCTCCTTCCTGAAGGAGAAAGTGACCGTTTGTGCAGCACTTTCACTAACTTGTACGTGTGCCATGTAACCGCTGTTTGCCGGCGTGTGTGAAGCACTGATTGGAAGGGAGTGCCGTTCAAGTGTTCTTGGTTAGAAGGAATATATGGTTTCGCTATCAGCTGAAAACACTCAACACGATTTCTAATTGGGGCTCTATTTCTGCCCTATGACTCTTTTCAGCACGCCGTAATAAGATTGCATGCGTACCCACCTCTACAAGCATAAAAAAACCCCCGAAAAAAACAAACTCCTGCATTGGTCCTCATCTCTCTGCCCTCAATCGTTTACGCTCCACTGCCAAGTCAGAGGTCTAATTATGCATTTGAGCATGAGAGTTTAATTTACGCTTTTCATTTGGAGTGATTGGCACTCGCATAAGTTATGCTGAATGCTATTTAACTACAGTGGAGGCAGGCACGATGCTCCATCACCGCGCCACTCCACTCGCCCTGGTTATTCATGTTGCAGCTAAATGTATATTCATGTCCCTGCAAAGCCGAGTGTGTCGGAGTAAAAGGCCTCATGTTGAATTTAGAAGGTGGGTGTGTGTGTGTGTGTGTGTGAGGAGGAGGATGTCTTGCAACAAATCGCTCTCTGTGCTGCTTGGAATCCAACATCACATGTTAATGCCTTTACTGGGGTGTGCCTGGTATCTCCAAATGTTTTATCTGAGCTTAGGGAAGAGGAGATAGAATTCCCAGCATTCCTTGCTGCATGGGCAAGAACTTAAAGTCTTAACTCAACACTGAACAGGTCACTTGCAACCATCTGGGGTTAGAGTGCTACATGGGCAAGCTTTTCAGAAAGTAGTACGAGTTACCTTCAAAAACAAAAGAAAGGTTCTTTATTTTTTCCCTTTCAGTGAAAATATCTATTTAAAAAAGTGATTCAAGATGGTCACCAGTGACCGAGTGGATGTTCAAGGTTATCCTTGTCAAATTATTTACCTCCAGACAGTTTTAGTGCAACTGCCCAGTTTCAGTGACTAAACCTAACCTGTACATTAAATTTAACACTCTGCCCTAATGCAACCCCAAGAATCACAGCCATTTAAGTTTAAATTAGCCTGTTAACATTATTAAAGTGTAAATAGTCAAAATTCTTCAATGCACAGCTCCTCAGTGGGCTTTTTTATTCATTGAGCCAATATCAGGTTTTTGTTGCAATTATTACAAACAGAAGGGAACAATTATGAAGTGGAGGAGGAAATATATGTTAGCATACTCAGGCCTAATAAAAAGCTCTGCAGGTGTCTTTAAGTAAGTGTTTCTATGGACCGCATGAAACAATTTTATTCTTGCTGTGTTTATGCCAGACCTTCCCAAAGTGTGGGGCCCGAGAGCCATCGCAGGGGGTGTGCGGTATGAAAAGGGGGAAAAAAACAAAATGCTTGGACACTGCTAGCACAGTGCCCACACAAACGCAAAGCAGGAGATGAAGCATCGCTGAATATGTTTCCAAACCAACTTCATTCTAATCCTAGAGACTAGAAAATATGGTGAATTGGCTTCACCTGCACAAGTGCCAAGGTAGGTCTCCCCTGCATAGTTGGTTTTCTTTCGTCGGGAGCACACGCTGGGCTGTTCAAATCACGGACAAACAGTATCCCACATTCTTGATTTTTAGTTCACAAACACTTCTCATAATGACTAACTACTCCTGACATTTTGGAGATGTTAGCTCTTTATACAGTAAAGTTACAGTGGGATACAAATAATATCAGGCTGATCCTGCCACGATTTGTTCCCCCTGTCCACATCACGGACAAACAGTATCCCACAGCTGTTTATGTTTTTAAGCCCATTTTGCACAGAGAGGCATTTTTTGAAAAATGTATTGATAGCAATGTTGAATATTATTACACAGGAATAAAACAACTACATGTAAAATAATTATACCGTGACACCTCTGCCTTTCTAAATGGAGGGACAGTAACTGCGTGTGTATGTAAGCATGTAAAACCTGAAGATAGTCAGATTAACAGTATTTTGTCTCTACCTGCTATTCTGCAATTCATTTCATGTAAACAATAACGTGGCGCACAGCGTGACGTGAAAAAAGGCACATACCTTTGACGTTGCGTGACGAACTCTGTATTCGTCGTCCACACATAAACGCAAAAAAGGAGCTTTAAAAAAATCGCAGTTTTCAGTGATTCGAAACACCGTTTACGTGTGGATGAAACAGCTGCGTTTTCAAAAATACCCGTGTAGGTGCGGACGCAGCGTAAAAGAGTTAGTAGTTTATTTTCTTACTACCTGTAATTTATTGCAGATTACTTTTACTTCCATAACTGTTTACTAAATGTTTGAGGTGTGAAATAAACCGCAATGGAGCAAAATACAGGTGTGTGTGGTTGGAGGATGTGTTTGTGCACGTGTGTGCGTGCTGGGGGGGATTTTTCTTGTAAAACAAAGGGGGGCCCAGCAAAAGTTTGGGTACCACTGGTTTATGCAAATAAATCAAATTAATTTGTAAAAAATGTTTGGAATCATGTATGATTTTCGTTTCACTTCCCACATGTACACCACTTTGTATTGGTCTTTCATGTGGAATTCCAAAAAAAATTGATTCATGTTTGTGGCTGTAATGTGACAAAATGTGGAAAAGTTCAAGGGGGCCGAATACTTTTGCAAGCCACTGTAGTTTGAGCTGCATACCAGTGACTCTGCAGTGCTGGCAGAGAAGGCCAACAAAACAAACCATGCATGGTCAAATTCTCTATTTATTTATATTTGTTATTATTCATATTCACATTATTTGGATTTGAATTCATAACCGGGGGGACTCCATTAATAAAGTTGGATTTTTATACAAAAATGTCTTAAAGCGATGATGATTAAAAATGAAAACGGTAAATAACCATTGTTTTTACAGTCACATGACCCCTGTCTCAACCGCTGGTCTTCTCTCCCTAAACTGCCTTTTGTTTGAGGCCATGAAGTACGGTTTCATACAATCATCTAGGATTTAAGACTCTTCTACCTCATTTGGATCTTCAGTTAAGACTTACCATTTTCTTCCATTTCTCTTGTGTGCATCAAATATTCTCGAGACACAGCTGTGACAAATACTGGCATGTTAATTGTTGCTGACTCGCTGATCTAAACTGCTTTAAATAAGCAAGGTTTTTCCACTTTACTAAACCTAGATGGGTCTCCAGTGATCTGATATGTGTTAGAATGTTAAAATCCTTTAAAACAAAGACAAACCTTCATTATTTAAAATGCATAAAGACTCAAATGTATCGGCACACTCTCTAAAGCGCACATATTGTTCGATCACACCTGCGCGTCTTCCCCCACCGCACCGCCTCCTTCCTCTTTGAAAACTGCAACACTGAACAATTTCCTCCTCAGCAGATCCCCATGTGGTCAAGCACATGAGGCCCATAGCTGGCCGCTTATTATCCACCCCATTGTGTTTTTCATTTCCTTCACGCACACACACAAATAATTCTCTAATTAACAAACACTTTGTAAAGGGAGGAGGTGGGCAGATGTTGGGGAAACGATTACGAAAAACCACTGCACAAAGGGGTTTGGAGAAGCACCGCCAACCCATCATAATCCCGCCCGTCTGTCCGTTACCATCATAGTTAACCATGTCTAACGTTTTTATAGCTCTCTGCCTCGATTAAACTCATTCTGAGAGCTAATAATGGCGCCATTTGAAAGCCGTGATTGCCACATGGGGCAGAGGAGTCAGTGAAGTGTCAATCAAGCTTTGCGCAGCAGGAGTTCGGGGGAAATGTGAGGGAGCGGAGAGAAGCGCAGCAGAAATAAAGACGTGCTTTTTGTTCTTGTATTTTTCCACCGACGTTTCTGCTGATGGTGCACAGTTCTTTTTTTAGTGCTGGCCCACTTCACATTCAGGTAGCTGCATCCTCACCTGCCCCATGCACCTGGTCCTCCTGCTGCTGCTGTTGCTGCCCTCTGCACGGAGACAGCTTTATGTTGTTTTTATGTCTCTTACAGCGAGATATAGCACGATCAGTCGGTGGGGAAAGATATAACCCCCTGGGGTCTCAGCCACTCGTATAATTACTGCTGCCTCAGATCTGGTGCTATATAAAAACTGAACAAATGTATTTCTGTGAGTTATATGCAGCAGCTGATTTTTTATTTTTTTGAGTAAGTGTAACTCCGGCCTCTGTGGAGGGAAGTCAGTGAGTGCAGTGAGTGTTATTGTTTTCTAGCATGTTATCCTGGCTTTATCATACTTGGGATGTGGTGATTACATGGATGTAAAAGTGATTTAGGATCTTGTTTGTCTCCAGAACTGTGTTTAACATGCTTCTAATCACAGACAGAGTCCCAAATAATCACTCCCTGTCATATCTTATAGATCTCATAGCATCATATTATCTTAACAGAGCTCTACACTTTCAGACTGCAGGCTTGTTGTGGTTCCTAGAGTTTCCAAACGTAGAATAGGGGGCAGCGCCTTTTGGTTATCAGGTCTCTCTTCCCATGGATCTAGCTCCCAGTTTGAGTTCAGGGTACAGATACATTTTCTACTTTTAAGATTAACTTCAAACTTTACATTTTCATAAAGCTTATAATTAGGTGATCATGAACACTTACACCCCCTGTCTATGAGATATAAGCAGTGTTGGGCAAGTTACTTTGAAAAGGTAATTAATTATAGTTACTAGTTACTTCTTCAAAAAAGTAACTGAGTTAGTAACTGAGTAACAAGATTCTAATGGCAATTAATTACTTGAAAAATAACTATTGCGTTACTTTAAAAAAAAGGTTTAATCCTCTGGGGGCCATTTTTAACTACTTTTGATTGTCTCTCTACATTTCACCCTTAAAAACTATTTACTTTGCCTTGTTTGGTATCATTCTTTTCAGCAAAACCTCACTTGCCTGAATTTATAGTTATCTTTTCATTTTTAAATACTGGGTTTCTCTCTACAGCAGATTTGTAAAATCCATGAGACTATCTCATGTGTTATTATTTTGCAAATGTTTTTACTGCTGTTCACACCGACCACGTAATTTTACTGGACAAATCCGCAGAATGCTTTTTTTCATACGAAGCTTGATTTTTCAAACTTTTTGGATGTGAATAAACAGATCTGAAAAATTTGACCACTGCATTTGACAGTAAGTGTGCCAGCAAAATAATACTATTTTACCTTAGACACAGCTAGATGCTGCTCCGGGTCAGTGGGATCAAACTGCCCCATTGACATCTTGAAACATGTACGGAAGTGGACGTGGTACATCCTGGACCAAACCATGAAATTCTCTCCTTGCTGCATTCTCACAAGAATCAGATAAACCCACAATTTCAGGATCAGCTCAGTTTGTACATTACACGACAAGTTCAGATCTAGAAAATTCTGAACATGCTCTTTCCCTTTCAATATGAAGCAAATTCAAAGTACAACTACAGGTCACCAGAGAGCTTACTGACTGAGAAGGGTGTCTATAATTTCTCTGAGCACAGAGGAATCATAGAAGTATTCGTCTACAGCAGTGGTGTCCAAACCCAGGCCTCAAGGGCCGGTGTCCTGCAAGTTTTATATGTGTCCTTGATCCACAGCTGATTCAAATGGCTAAATGACCTCCTCAACATGTCTTGAAGTTCTCCAGAGGCCTGGTAATGAAATAATCATTTGATTCAGGCATGTTGACCCAGGGTGATATCTGAAAATTGCAGGGCACCAGCCCTCGAGGCCTGGAGTTGGCCAAGCCTGGTCTACAGTAACATCCTATAGCATAGTTTGAGACCTTACCCCAACCCTCCAGGCCTTTTTTTAAAAAAAAAAAAAATATTGGGGGAGAAATGCATGTATAAACATCAGGGAGGATGTGTCCCCTACATGCCTCCTGAAATCTACACCTGCACAACCTGGGGTGAAAATGTGCTGAGCAGAATTAGCTGTTAGCATATCGTCTAGGTTCTTTGCAAAAACCTCTTCACAGTTGGATAAATTGTTACGTGGTTTGCTTTAGTCTTCCTTGGCACAGCTCTACAGCTCCCTGTCTTTGAGAAAGAAGTCCTTAACTTGTTAGACTGAAGGAAAAAAAAACAAGTGAGCAGAATACATGAAACTGAGCAAAGCCGATTGTGCTCGGCTTCAAATCTGTTTGATTGTGGCGAGTTCCTGTGTGATAGAAACACAGTGTGCTTTGGATAAAAAGCTGCATGTTTTGTTTAGCTGTGTTATCTCTAATTTTCTCCTCTGGGTGATCCTTCACATGGAAATAAATAACACACTGTGCTAAAAATGTCTCTTTACCCTCCCAGGAGTGCAGGTTTATTTGTATTTATTCCTCAGTTGAGCCGTGCGCGCTCGTCCACAAACCTCTCTGCAGGTAGATTGCCTGGTGAATTATTAAATAAAGCAGATTGCCCTATCACAATAGAAGAATGTGAGCGGCGATGGTGTGCCATAAAGAAAACGGAGCTGAGAGATTAGGAAAAGTAAAACCATGTGATGGGGTGGAGATGTCTCTGCAGAGACGGAGAGCAGATATGGGCCCCGCTCCTTTATTCATTTTGGGAGTGAAAGATAGATGAGAGTCTGAATTATTTCTAATCTTCTTTGAGGCCATGCAGCGGAGGACAGGAGAGGGGAGGATGTTTATTTACGATCTTCACCGTGGCGGTGGAAACCTGGCATTCCTGCTGTGGGCTGAGATGCAGAGCAGAGATATTGCCTGGATCAAAGTGTTGAGGAGAAGTGGAATCTCATTTTGAAGCCACTCTTTTCTCGCCGCGCTGCTGCAGCTGCGTCCGCTCTGCGTGAGTCCACCGTGGACCTGCAGAGTCACAGAAAAGGCCTTTGTCGGGCCTCTGCTGTTTTTAGTTTTTCTATTTTCATTTTTATTTCGTGTTATTTTTAACTGACCTGTGATCTCCTTTTTCCTCCACTTTGGACTGTTTTAATCGTGAAAGGACAGGAGACAAATTTAAATCATACAGTAGGATGTTCTACACTCTAAAAACTATTGTTTAAGCTCAACAAAAAAAATTAACGCAACAGTTTCCATTAATCTTTTTGCGTTAAGATAACTTGTGTAGAAATTATGTTGAACCGACAAACTACACTGAGTTAGAGGAATGAACTTTTCCTCTATAAGTAAAGGTAATTTTAATTACCATATACTTAATAATTGGTAACTTTAAAACATGTTTTTAAGTTGTTTACTCAAAAAATTTATGTTCCTCCAACTTCTTTCTCCATATTATTCAAAACTATTTTTTAAGTGTTATGTAATTAATGATAGTAGTTACGAAAACATTTTTTTAAGTTAATCATTTAAAATATTAAGTAGCTGATTTTCTTCATTATCATCATAATTTTAGCTTTTTCTTGTTTTTATTATTGTACTAGCTTTT
>NW_005187541.1:488584-503674 GCF_000239375.1 Pundamilia nyererei | reverse complement strand
GGCGTCTCGTTATGCAAGTTTTATAAAGACATAAAATAAGTGAGCCAGACAGGAAAAAAAAGGTTTCTATGGTTATCCCTCTGACAAAGTTATTCACAGCTTAAAGGCTTCTAATTTAAAAAAAAGTCAGCCTAAAAAAAGTCACAATTTCTGATCAAAATGAGATTGCATTGTGTAGCAAAACTTCAACCATGCTTTTCCTAGCTACAGCAACACTATCTAGCTGAAGACTTTTGTCAAATGAAACTTTATAAGTCTTAACCACTCCTGTGCTAAAGTTTAGAATGGC
Source organism: Pundamilia nyererei (assembly GCF_000239375.1). Taxonomy (NCBI): domain Eukaryota; kingdom Metazoa; phylum Chordata; class Actinopteri; order Cichliformes; family Cichlidae; genus Pundamilia; species Pundamilia nyererei. The sequence continues at coordinate 503,385 of NW_005187541.1, read as the reverse complement.
TAGCATTAGCTACATGTGGTAGTGCAAAATATTTCCTCAAGTGTATCAGCATAACATCATACACAAATCCACCAATGTGACTAGCACAAATCCTTTGCTTTAGTAGAACTGTTATTTGTAAATTAAATGTTACTTACCTTGAAATTTCTTTTACATAAGCTTGCAAGTCCGCCATGCAAGCACAGTCTTAATATGTGAATTTGCCCGGGCACGTTAAGTGAGTAGGGGAGGGAACTTGAAATCAGAAGTTACAATGGAGAAAAAATAAGTTATCTATTCAATTTCTTTGAGTAATTGCAACTTGAATTTTGTTTTGGACACATTAATATTGGGATTTAATTTCATATTACATACAAAATTAATTTGATGTAATTACCAAAATTATTAATTCATCACAACCCCAAAAATAAATTTTGCAACTTAGAAGCTCTATCTTAATCAGTAAATTTGAATTTTTATCTTGCAACCATGGATTTAATCAAGTGGTGGTAAAAGGCCTGATGAATTACTTTTTAGAGTGTAGGTGTTATTTTCTGGAATATTTCTCCTGTTCCAGTCGTGGATGTTTATGTTAAACATGGTCAAAGCTTCAGAAAATGCAGTGATGAGCAGGCCCAGCAGCATGAACATCACTTCCTCCCACTGTGAAGAAGCTGCAATGAAGCTTAAGTGTAACTTTAATAAGAAAAATCTGCTGGTAGACTCTTCAAATCACTTCCTCTTCCTCAAACTCAGTTTTGAGATCTTAAATCTGGTCTAATATTATTCTAACCTTCCTTATCTTCACCACCACCACCACCACTGTCAGGGCTGTGAGGGTCATTTTCTTCTTCCTACACACTGCTGAAAGTCTGCTCAGCTCTGCAGCTTCATCAGTGTCCAATTGTCAAATAGTTTATTACCTGAATTATGTGCAGCCATAAATGGTGTTAATTTCTTTCAAATGATTGCTCCTTATTGAAATGTTCTGACATGTCTGAGGGGGAACGTTAAGAGGCAGCTATCTGAAGCTAATTGTGTTTAAAGGTGTGCAGGCACAGAGTGTGCACACATAAACACAATTCTTGTTGGCTGATCTTCCTCTGTATGACTTCATGCTCATTCTGAATATTAAAAAAACAAGTTGATGAATAACCTTTCTGATGCACTGGAGGAGATCCAGTTGCCAACGCAAAGGCACAAATATAAGGGAATATAAGAAGCAGCTAATGTGCTGAAAGCAGGGAAGATATGTACCAGAAGATGACCCCGAGTGGGAGATTTTGGAAAATGCTCCACGTCACAGCACGAAATGTGAGCACAGAAGCCCCACCCACCTGATGATCAAACATCTGTTTGCAAGCATCAGCCAATCAGAAACAAAGTTAAGCCTTTTTTTTAGACAGATGGGTTGCACCAAGGCCCACAGCATAAGATAAAGAAGGATTAAGTCCACTTGCACCCTTTTCATGGAGCAGAACTACAGTGAACAGGGCTCCTTGATGTGGCTCCTCTGGGGATCCCTTGCAGTGGGGGTGATGTTTAATCAAGCCCGTGGCTTGGACTCCCAGCAGGCCTCTGACCTCCACCATCTGTGGAGGCTTGAGTTCACAGAATTCAAGTGGTCTATTCTAAGCTACCTGTCCTTGAGCTCTGCAGCTTTTACAACCGTGTGGGTTCAGCTGACATTGCTATTCCACACAGAATATACCCTCATAAAATGGACCCACTCAGCACACACATGCAGCTGGGAGAGAAGTTCGACTAAAAGTGCAAAAGAAAGAAGAGACAAAAAAGCAACAGCAGTGATGAAGGGAAGGCGTCCAATCTGCCACAAAACAATCTACTGCCCTCAATTATACAAAACTATCCGTCTGGCTCCCTCAGCAGCAAAAACAAACCAAAGCCAGAGACACAACTGTTTTTCTAACAGCTCGCGTCCTTTAGCACTGCTTTAACTTTTCTCAGAGCTGCAGATAGCCGTCCAGCCCGGCTGCTACTCTGCTCCTCATCAGCAGGCCTTGACCACAGAGACGGTCTTATCAGCGTCGCGTGTGCCGCCGATCTTAAGCCTCCGCTGATGGATTTGGCTGAGAGCTCGATGGCTGGGTTTTAAGCAGATTCATATCGGAGTGATTGAATGAGCTGGGGCTTTGGTTGGCTCGTGTTAGCGCTGCTGGTGCTGTTATTGCTTACGCGAGGGGAGACAGTGACACTACAGGCGTGGTGATGGATAGAGAGGCTGAGATTTCCCAGAAGGAGGGAGAAAGATAGAGCGTGGGGTGTAAATATATATATATATATATATATATATTTATAGATATTTGTGAGAAGTGTGCTGGAGTGTATGTATGTGACATTTACTGCATGTGAAAAGGATTTCACTCATTAGAGCCTCAAGTGAACACTTCTGCTACTCCAAGCAGAGCTGCTTCTCAAGTGGAAAAACTCCCCATAATTATGTGTGAAGGGAAAACAGACGTACAAATCAAGACAATTATCATTTAGCTTAGCAAAGGACAGTGTGCTGTTGTTTGAATGAGTGCTGAGAAGACGAGTGGCTCTGTCATATCAGGCATCTGTGCATTTTCTAAATCTCTTATTAACAACATAAATCATCAAGAAGAAGCTCGGAGTAGAGCTGCTCCTCCTTCACATTAAAAGAAGCCAACTGAGGGTGACCAGGATCCTACAGGTGAGATGCTTTTACTCTCCTTTATGTGTGCCACACTGAGCTGTTTGTCCATCATACTGGTTTAAATGTGAAAATAGATCAAGATTTTATTCACAAGCTGTACAAATGGATCACTGTATCAGCAACGCACCACTGTCAGTATATAAAATATACTGACAGTGGGGTTATCTGTGGTGAGGATCAGCGGGTGTTTATGAGAACTTTGAACTATGTTGCAGGCCTCTAATGTATATTGATTCAGTAGTTTTACACTGGACCTTTTACGCGTTGTAGCTGAATGGTCAGTGGATGTCCTCGGCTTGTACAGAAGGCCCGACCATCTGATGCAGCTAGGTCACCTGTAAGCTAGAAAGAGAGGGACGCAGAGGAGCCTGTTAAGTCTGACTCCAGGATTAGGTTGAGGAGGCTCAGACATATCCCAGAGCTGGACCACAGGGATCGAAGGAATGCTGTTTGTCCAAGTCGCACACGGGATTGGATATCCACTAAACCCATTGCACACAGCAGTGGACCAGAGAGAGGGAGAAAGAGGAGACAGAAGGTTGGAGGCAGTTCAAATCAAACATTTAGAGTGGGTGAGACAATAATCTCAAAATTATTGAGTGAATTATCAAGTAATACTGATAAATTATCACTTCTGTGACGCCATCGCTTGCCATTGCGCTGATCAACATTTCGACTTTCATTTATTTTGTCATTATTCTTTTACTGACTGATGTTCTGCTAATTTATGTCAACTCTTATTAGATGGGCAAGTATTGTTTTTTTGCTCCTAATTTGTCTGTTAGATTTTCTAATTAATAATGGCAAATATAATTAACAAGTAAAACATTTGTATTGATTGAGATTGATCCCTATGAGAAACTACACAGCTATACTGTAAAACAATGTTAGCTGCTAGCTTGTCTCTGCAATTGGGCATATAGCAGCAAACAGGTATTTTTGTCAGTTCAAAATCAAAACAGAGCTGAAAGTGGAGCAGATATTTATCTGTCTACAGGTGGCTTACTGCTGTCTTTATTTTGTTTTATTGCCCTTAAGACAAAAAAAGCTCTTGGAAGTCAAGTTAAGAAAATAAGTAAACAAGTTGTCAGTTTAGCTTGTTGTTCGGGCTAGCTTGTTGTTCGGGTTAGCTAACTAAACCGTTAACAACTGTGATGAAATAACAATTGACACTGATGATGGGGCATTTAGCAACTAAATGATGTAATCATTTCTTTTAGGAGCTCAAAATGAAAGCAGAAAGAAGTGAAAACTAAAAAGGACATGAATATATCAACCGAAAGGCCTTTTGAGGCCCATTGAATAGATGAGTTAGCAAATTATCAGAATAACTAGCTCATTTAGCCAAATCAAATTTAACCAGATTTAGCCCTCCCTGATTTGTCTTTCTTGACCTCTTGACCCAACCTAACTGATATTACTATCATCTTTGACTCAAGTCTTTTTCCTTATTTTCCTTCAGCCGACAGGAATGTGTGAAGTCAGCGGCTTTCACGGAATGTGGATGAGTCGGAGTGAAATGCATAGCAGCAGGTTATTGAGTGTTTGCTCTCAGCGCGTGTGGCTCCTGTGCCGGGAGCTTTTTTCATTAGCCAGTCTATCAGCGTGGCGTATAAGAGCTGTGACCCCTCGCGACCTGGCCCCTGACTTCAGATAAGCACTGCAAACACAGTGCGAAGTGGCTGAGGCAGCTGTGGTCACACGCCACGGAGCACACTAAGCCCAGCGTCCTGCCACACTGACAGACGCCGCCGCACTCCTGCAGGGCTTTGAGTGTTTGTAAGTGTCTCTCTGTGTGTGTGGGAACACTTAGTAAATGCATGTCTGAGGGAGCCAGGATGTGTTTCTAAGTCTGTGTGTGCTTCCAAGCGCGTGTCACTTCCTGCTGCTGCTGTTGCGATGTGTTTTCCCTTACCTCTATCCTCCACGCTCCCCAAACATACCATCAGAGCATTGACAGATACATCACTCTCCGTGCTTTATAGCCAGCGAGGAAACGAGGTAAACAAAGCCTGAAAAAGAAGAAGCCATGTTTCTCTTTTATGGTCTACAATTTTTCACAAGCTTTAGGAAAGGCCTCATCTGAGTTATTGGTGGTGGTGGTGGTGGTGGTGGTAGGGGGGGGGCATGTTGCAATGGCTGGCAAGGCAGGAATTCTATTCGTAACATTTTTTAAACAAACTTTTGCCATGTATCTTGTTCCGTTCTCCAACCTCTGGGTGGATTTTTCATCCTCAGCTCGGTCCCTCTCCCTGTGCTCACTTCTCAAGGCCTCTGGCATGTCTGGCACCAACGGTCGATGACAATCTGGCCTTTGTGTTTATTTTTCTGTCCTCTGCAGATAATGGCTGTGGCACCAAGGCTATAGTGAATCTATGAGAAGAGGAGCGTTGATGCACAGGGAGGGTTTGGGGGGGGGCATCTTTACAGACAGTTTGCAACCCTTTTACTGCAGGAACAGCAGTGCAGGGCAAAATATTTGGAGCCGAGCAGAATACAAAAAGAGCTTAAATTGATTTCAACTTAAATTCTCTGAAGCTGTATACACAGTTTTGCAGCTTGGACTCAGTGGACTCACAGAGGTCACTAATAGTATTTCCACACTATCTGCACTGCTTTAGGAACTGTCATTTCACTGCGTTAGGCCCATACACCCTTTTATAGATAAGAAAATGAAATAAGAAGCACTTTGGAGCCAGAAGTGACCATATTTGGCCGAAAGGGTGACTCAGCTTACATCTGCTTAATGTTACCCAGATTCATTAGCAAGCCTCATTCCAAGACAAATGTCTGCTAATTAGATACAGGAAATACTAAAAACTCTAGCATAACTATTTCGATGGTCCATACCGCAGACATTTGTTTCCATTAAAAATGCATCAGAAAGGCTCCACCAACACAAATTATCAAGAGGTCTTGTTCAGTAGCAGCTACAGCTGGTTCTGTTGGGCCACCCTGAACTTTAGCCTGTATGTAAAGGATAAGTTGGGGTTTTTTTTTTGCCTTGTAGCAAGCTGTAAACTAGTTTATCTGCTGTAAACTCAGCTGTTTTTGACAAATTCATCATAGGAATAATTTCTACTAGCTAAAAATATTGCAGTGCCCCAAAGAAATATATCAGTATGTAAATGAATGTTTTTACAGGAAGTAGCCAAATGGTGTGGCGAGGATAATATATGTTTTAATACCAGGCATTTTACTCTACATATTCTGAGTTTCTGCACAAAATCTTTGAAATGTTCCACACCTCTGCAGATGTTTGTTCAGATTTAGTTTAAAACAGTGACAGATGAACAAACACCCAGACTGAGAGGACATCTGCTGAAATTGTTGTTTATCAAAGCATTAAAAAGTCAGCTGTTAATCTAGATTTTGGTCTTAAAATGATTGCAGTGCATTGTAATACTGTCATGGGCTGGTTGTGTGGCAGGCAGAGAGAGGACCCAAAATGCAGGACTTAACTAAAGACATGCTGAGCCTGGCAAATGGCTGATGTACAATGTAACGAGCAGAGCTGAACTGAAGTAAACTAACTGAAACTACAAACCCTGACTAACAGACAGGAGCACACACAACATGAGGGAGAGACGTACGAGGAACAGAGGAAGACTAAACTAATACACAGGATAACGAGAGTTTGAGGAACAGGTGGAAAACACAGCTGGAACAAATCCGACTAACGAAACAGGGGAAGCAAAACTAAATGCAAAGCATGTGAGACTGTCGAAATAAAACAGGAAGTGACAAGCACACAGAGACTCGGACAAAGACACGTGAACTTGACACTAGGACATGGGCTGTATCCCAATTCAGGGTCTGCAGCCTTAAAGCACGCAGCCTCAACGATCCTCAAGGGCCGCGTACTCAAAGACCGCTAAGGCCGGAAGTGCGAGGCTTGTGAAATGGGACGGTCTAGCCTCCGTTGCGCTGCCCAGGTTGCCTAGCAACCATTATACTAACCACTGGAAACGTGTCATACAACTTTGTTTGACAGAAATGAAGGAGAAAATCTTTTGTTCATTTGTTTGTTTCTACATGAGCTTTGATCAATCTCTGTAAGATTAAGCTCAGCTATTGAACGGCGTATATTTTAAAGTAAAGGCTTTAAAACCAAGTTAGTACAAACGTCACTAATGTCATATAACTTTGCCGACATGTGGCCAACAGTAATGTTTTAATGTTCCTCATTATTAAACATTTGCACATAAATAAGTGACATAATATTCAGTACTTACTCAAAGTGTACTCTTCGGCCGCCCCTCGTCTGCCGTTTTTTTTCGGCAAAATTATCCACACCCATCGCCGCACTATGCATTCTGGGATATGTTGGGCCGCGAAGTCTACACTGCCACAGCCTTAAAATTCAGGGAAATGAAGGACGCATTTCAGGGCCGCATTTCGAGCAGCCTTTGAATTGGGACAGCCTTCGGCGCGCCGCTGTGACGTAATCGGCCTTGAAATGCGTACTTTAAGGCTGCAGACCCTGAATTGGGATACAGCCATGGAAATGCGTCCCAAACTGGGGAGAAAAAACAGGCTGGACAGGAAAAGGGGAGCAGACATGAAAGCATGCAATAACCAAACTAGAACATAAGAAACACCCACGTGACAGGGCCAGGAGACAGAGAGAGGCGCCAAAGACTGTTTACACACTGAGGACAGTGAGGAGGACACACCGAAAAAAGATGAAGAGACATGACCTGAAAGGGAGTTAAATTTAATAAGAACTAAGAATTAGAAATGTAAGTGAACTCAGAGGCTCTCTTTAACTGAAGATCAGAATCTGAATATTCTGCAAAAATGAACAACAAGACTAAACAAACTCAAAAACCTGGGTCAAAGGCCCAGGACTATGACAAATACAAAATTCACCCAAATATACTTCCTGTTTTTAAAAGATGTTTTCTTTTGTAATTTGCTGAATGCAGGCTGAAGCAGTTCAAAGCGCGTGTTAGATGTTTGACAAGCCGATAATAAGGCAGAGCAAAACAAATACTAACCAATAATAAGTAATTTGACAAAATGAAAAGTTAACAAAAAGTTAACACCAAAAACATAAAGTACATTAAAAATGTCTAATAAGAAACATATGACTATATCAAAATAGCTATAAATAAATAAAAAGATAATAAAAGATAAAATACAATAAAATTTAAATACAGGCAATTTAAATAAAATAAAGAAATCCTGGATTGAAAGCTTAAAACTCTTAAAAACAATAAAGAAAAGCACAAAACGACATGTTTGATAAAACAGGGAAAGTAAATTTAAAAAAAATCTACTTAGGTTGTAATCTTTTGATTTATGTCTGAGAGACATACAGTGCACACAGGAGTGTGTTTGTACCACACAGATACTATGAAAGTGTAAATCCAGTTGTTTGGCTGGGAATACCGGCAGTTTTCCTTAGAGATGGATTCCTTAAGGAACATCAGGTTGGTGGTCATTTTCATAAATACGTGTAGAGGTGTCAAAAATCTGTCTATTTGCTTATGTTTATTTATGGGTCACAGAGGATCAAACACCTCAGATGTACTGTGTGTAGTACTGATAGGTCGAATATCTGCTCCTCATATTTGGTGACACTGCTTTATATGAAAAGGCAGAAAACTTGAATTTCCCTACAAGCAGGTGAAGATCATCAGATCATACCTCTAATTCCTTTTCATTTTAAGCACATAGACCACAGATCCCAGTCTGTACATGTTCTCTGCAAATCTTAAAAAAAAACACTAGTCCAGCAGTTTATCTTTGTATTCTTTGGGTAAGCTCGGCTTTGTGAGGAAATGTGTGCTCAAGAATAACGGAGGTCAGCAAACTTGGATGTGCAGTGACTCTGCAAGTGAAACAGTACTCCCTCTTCTGGTTTGAAACAACGGAGGGATTACCTCGTCTCGAAACGTCAGGAGAGCAGGAAGGTGTCTGTGAGGGCTCCGGGAAGTGCAGAACACAAGGTCATGAAGAAGAAACTGGCAGATGGAAACAACAGACATAAACACATCTATCTATGGAATACATACTGTAACAAGAAAACAATCATTATTCACACAGTTTTATTTCCCATGAATCTAATATTTGCAAAAAGGGCTGACTGATGTTACACACAGACATGTGAATATCACCAGTTACAGTTTTTCAGTACAGCATTTCACCAGCTTTCATATGATTTGGTAGTATACTAGTTTGTTTGAATACTACAAAAAAGCTTGTCATGCAAAACCTGGCTGGTAAATGAAAAGCATCCAGTCCAAGGACATTTTTTCTCTTTCTCCACAAACACTTAAAACTGAAATATTTTCACATTAATAATCTTAGTTCCTCTACATGCTCCATGTTTATAAGAATAATTTCTACTCTGTAGTTGGCAGTACGGAGACCATACATTTCTATATACCTTTCCCCTTGAAATAATTAATTTTAAATAATGACTAAAATTGAGTTTCTGTAGAATAAAGGAGCAAAAGAAAATGCAGTTTTGACTCAGTGCAATAATGGAATATTAAATGATCTAATAAAAACAATATTGAAGATGCTCTTTTTTCACTGTTGAGCTTGTTTTGCTAACACTTCCCATCCACACTGCATGTACTTACAGGTATCCTGATCCTGGTAACATGATCAAAACCTAAACCAGTATCAGGAGTCCAGAAAAAAGTCTTAATGTAGCGCTTTCTATACCCACCATCCACCCCAACCTCCTCTAGGAGACATCAAAAGAAGAAAACCTCTTAGTAAAACAAAATCCTATCATCAATTGTGTCGCACAGCCACAGCTGAGTTGACTTTTCTTTCTGCCATCAATTTGAACGGTTTCCCTTATTCAGGGTGGCTGAATAAGGGAAGAGGAGCGCTGATGCACAGGGAGGGTTTGGGGGGGGCATCTTTATGTAGGTTTTCTTTTTTTACACACAACCAGTTAAAATTACTTGAAATAATGCCTACCCATATGGAAAAGACATAGTAAAAACATATATGATTTACTCATGAAAGTGGCCACTTTCATGAGTAAATCATATATAAATCATATAAGGCTTACATGATTTACTCATGAAAGTGGCCACTTTCTCATTACTTTCATATATTTTTTTAGTAAGTATACAAAACATACAAGTTGCATTATATAATTTTTCAAGGGATCTTATATGTGCTTTCACTCTTGTATGCTTTTCATACAAGTTTCATACAAGACAGATAAAAACTTTATATCTTTTCCATATGGGTAGGAACACACATAGTTTTATAACTGTTTGCTAATTCCAGCATTTACGTTGCACGTATTCTAACCCGGCTTCTCGGTTGAATAAAAGGTCACTTTTGTTCTCTTTTATAACCTGCAAACACACAGGAGACGCTTTTGGGTCCTCACGCTTTAAAATACCTCTTTTGTGTCAGGAATGTTCAGCGCAGTTCTTAGTTGCTGTTTGTCAAGTTGACCTCAATTTACATTAAATGGCCCTTAGCTGTCAGATTATTCTACTCTTGCTTCTACTGCCAGTTTAACTTCAGATGTAAATGGACTACTTTAGGTTGATTTCTTTGATATGCATCGTGTGGCCACACACGCCATTCCTAGCGGTTTATGTAAATCAGTGATTCTCAGCAACAGGCAAATGTACCCGAGGGATATTTCTACAGGAGCACAAAGACATATTGGATTATTAGATTAAATTCAAGAACTGAGTGGAAACTGACAAAAAAGGCTTAAAAGTATGATCAGAAGTTGAGCCTGAGCAATGAGTCATTCACAGATGAATGACCACTAATATATTTTCTTTTAGACCCCCTCAATCAGTGTAGTGGAGTAGTGGACCAGGAAACAGGGTTAGGGTCTCTTAGGGGATCTGAGAGCGTTAAAGTTATCAGCATTCTCTGAACAGAAATTAACTACTTTTTCTTCAAATTTGAGTAAATTTAAGAAAATAAAATGGCTGCATTTTAAAGCATCTTATAATTGATTAACAAAAGTCTTACATTTGTTAGAAATAAATTATCATTATGTGATTGCACTCCTATAAACTAAAAGCCAGATTGTTTCAGAAGTGGATTGTTGATTGAGCTTCAGCAAATGAATAATTTTTAATTAGTTAATCCATTCCAGCTGCTTATCCAGGCTCAGTTTACACTAATTAAATTAATTATAACATTCATAATGATTGTTTTATACAGACAGGAAAAAAGCTATGATGCAATAATAAATAACTCTGGGCCAAATCATCCCATCATAGTTTCATACTTTGACCTCTATAATTGTAAACTTTCTTACCTAACTTACAATTTCACAAACAGCCTTCAGTTGCCTGTAAAAACTCTCTCGGTCTTCAGTTTTCTTTCCTTTCAGATGGGTTTAAATTAAACTTTTGGTTGTTCTTGTGCAAGATGACGGTGCATCCAGTGAGATTGGAGGAATAACCAGACAAGATGCGTCCCCACATCTGAATTCATCCTGCTGCCGCCATCATCTGTTTCTAAAGATGAGTGAGATATTGCCTGATGCAGTCCTATTGTCACATGACCTCCATGTTTGACTGAGCAGCTAAAACAGTTCAGATTAAGCTAATTTCAGGTTTTCCTTTTTCTTGCTTTTGTCTTTCACTTTGGTTAAGATTCATTTTCCAGCTCACGTTGGTTCACATTGAAATGCATTGGGTCGGTTTCATTTTTCAGCTTACAGAGTTTATATTGTGAAGGGCTGGATTTGAATCCAAATCAGAAACCTAAACCTAAAAGAGTCATTTTCAGTGCCCTATCCTATAGACTGATTGCAAGACTACAACTAGATACTTTTTGATTTTGATTTTCCAAATTTATAGAAGAAAAACGCTTGAACACTGAACTGAAGGAGCATTTACCTCATTTTTAAGAGGTTTTAGGGTTCAGGATGGGAATCATATGCCATGAAGTTGGTTTTTTTTTAGGGTTTTCAGTTACAGTGAAAATTAGCACCCCACAAGAAATCAAAACAAATCATAAAAATATTCCAGCTTACAAAAAACACCATTAAGAAACTATATGAAAATCCTCTAATACCAAACTATCAAATAAATAGTGTAAGCATGAAATAAAGAACAATAAGGGAAATTTAAACAGCAAAACTCTTTCAGTCATTATTGGGATCTTATGAGTGAAGGTTTTAAACATAGGTGTAATGACGGGTTATTGCAATTTTGCTGTCCGAGACTCCTTGCTGATGAAGTGATTAAAGTTTTTTCCTGCCATCAGCTGCATCTGTCATGATTTAATCTGAAATTACAATTTCCAAAGAATCAAAAACATTGAGTTTCACTCTCCCAGCACAATGTTTTGAAAGGGCCTTGTGGGAATTTGTGAAAGTACAGTACATAACCACACAGATTCATACATGTATACCAAATGTCAAATCTCGAACTGATTTCACACATTTTTACCAATAAACAACAACAAAACCTGGTGCTAAAAAGCTGGCACCTTAAAAAAATGCAGGCTGATTCTCAAAAGGCGACGAGGCAAAACTGGCTCCACGTGGTGAGAAAAATCATCTTCTTCTCTCATCAATGATTCCTCCAGAGACTACTGGCTGATTCAGAAAGAACCAGCCCCCCTTTCATAATTGTTCAGGACCAAGGTATTAATCATTAATTCTTGAGGTTCAGCTTCTGTGATAAAGCAGTAAGTGTTCTGGTGGATTTGGAGATGAAAATACTCGAGGTACACACACTTCATCCACAGGAGTAATAAAAGAATAAAATATCAATCATACTTTTGGGAGAATAAACCCTCAAGCCTGCAAAACTTTTCAGACAGAGAAGCCGGTGTGAATTATTAAACCTGCATTGTGACAGACTGAATAAAGTAAAATGTGAAGAGACAACATGCATTTAAATTCAAGTGGAAGACAAAGACAGCCCAGGCTGTTACTGTCACTTCTCACTGGCGCACAGATGTGGTCGTAATTGTACCGTTTTATACAAGAGCCACCTCGAAATGAAGAAACAGTTACAGTGCTTTGTTTTTTGGGGGGGTTACTCACGTGTATTATGATTTTTATATTCTCTTCTTCTTCTTCGAGAATATGGTAATTGGCTGCACTTAAGCAATTATACAAACAAAAAGCTAAGGAGCGTAGCGTATGTGCAGGCTTTTAGCTGGGTCATATTTTCTAACAGAGGCAGGGGAGGGGAAGAAAACAAGAAAAAGGAAAAGCAAGCTGTGAGATGGAATTTCTCGTCATCCATCTCAGGGGCTGCCATTTCAACCGCCTCTCTGCCTTTCTTTGTGTCTTTCTCTGTCACTTTTCAGCAGCTATTGTTCTCGGTGGGGTGATTTTTCTCTTTCCTCTTCAGACACGATAAAGGAGTGCACAGTCATATCCCCTGCACAGCTTCAGCAAAACAAAGAGTTACAGTGAGAAAGGAGAACCAATTTCCATTGTCTCCACCCCAGAACACACACACACGCACACAGAGATAAATGCATATATACAGCTGCAAGAAAAAATGCAGTAAATATTCAAAATGTGCTCTGATCTTCATTTAAGTCACAATTTCATACAAACAGAGTGACTAAAGTAAAAACACAGAATCAGTGATATGACTCATGTCTTCAGTGAACACACTGAGTAACCGTTAAGGTAGAAAAAGTCTTGAATGTAGTAACTCTAGTTTAAACAGAACTTCTTGACCATCTGCTTAAACAAGTAGTCTCATTAGACTATTGTTTAGATGATTTCTGATCATAGATTCTGGATCAGATCAAGACCTGAGGAGTTTCCTGGCCATGGATCCATAATGTTAATTCGATAATCTCTGAACCACTTATCTGTAACTTGGTTGAAAGACCTTGGTCTTTAGTGTCGTCAGTCTTTAAAAAGCAGGTGGACCAGCAGAAGCCCAAAAGCTGGAGGTCTGATAAGGCAGGAATGGACCTCCATTAGTCATTTAGCCCAGAAGCTGATCTCTAGCATGCCTTGGAGAACTTTCAATTCAATTCAATTCAATTTTACTTATATAGCGCCAAATCACAACAGCAGTCGCCTCAAGGTGCTTTATATTGTACAGTAGATACAGAGAAAAACCCAACAATCATATGACCCCCTATGAGCAAGCACTTTGGCGACAGTGGAAAGGAAAAACTCCCTTTTAACAGGAAGAAATCTCCGGCAGAACCAGGCTCAGGGAGGGATGGCCATCTGCTGCGACCGGTTGGGGTGAGAGAAGGAAGACAGGATGAAAGACATGCTGTGGAAGAGAGAAAGAGATTAATAACAGATATAAATCAATGCAGAGAGGTCTATTAAAAATGAAAAAATGGCGCCGGTGAGGTCGGCTGCCGTGCTGGATGCTCTGCCCCAACTTCTCCACTTTTTGCAGTTTTTCGTCACTTTTTGCTATATCTGCCATAATCTTGCATGGGCATCATGCAAAACACACGAATCCGCTACAGTAGAGAAACTTTGGTTTCTATTGGTCTACAATACATGAACATTTCACCATGTTTAACTCCGGACCCAACCTGGCCAAAGGAGATCCTGAGAGAGAACAAAGGACACGACCCTAAGCAACGGCCTCGAGGTAAAAGAGCCGGCATCAGGAACAGGCTACGGGCTCGCGCACAACGCGCACCGCCCAGTATCCTGCTAGCCAATGTTCAATCCATTGAGAACAAGCTTGATGACCTCAGAGCCAGAATCAAGTTCCAGAGAGACATTCGGGACTGCAACCTCCTCTGCTTCACCGAGACTTGGCTGAACCCAGCGATACCAGACCACGCCGGGGAAGAAAAGAGGTGGTGGAGTGTGTTTGATGGTGAACAACAGATGGTGCGACAGCACAAACATCTCCCCACTCACACGCTCTTGCTCGCCCAATCTGGAGCTTTTGATCGTTAAGTGTCGCCCTTTTCTATCTCCCTCGGGAATTCACTGCGGTCATTGCCTGCACTGTTTACATTCCGCCTCACACGGACTCGGACACTGCCTTATGTGAGCTACATGAGGTTCTCACACATCAAGAAACACTTCACCGAGATGCCGCACTCATTGTTATGGGAGATTTTAACAGAGTGAATCTCAAACGGACATTTCACAACCTTCACCAGCACATCAACTGCCCCACCCGGGGCACTAGGACATTAGACCACTGCTACACCC
>NW_005187541.1:487333-488308 GCF_000239375.1 Pundamilia nyererei | reverse complement strand
ACCGCTGCCTACAATGAAGGGCTCGTCTCCGGTAATATGGACCTATACAAGGCTGCGTCCTACAACGTGCGCAGCGCGGTCAGAAAGGTAAAGCGGAGCTACGGGGAAAAACTAGAGTCACAGCTACAACAGTGCGACTCTAGGAGCCTGTGGAAAGGTCTGCGGACTATAACGGACTATAAACGACCAGCTTCTTCAATGATGAATGCCGATGCTTTACTGGCTGATGAGCTGAACACGTTTTATGCTCGCTTCGACGCCGCAGTAATTAAAACAACAAACGGCTGCGCGCGCTCGGAGTGCACCAGTGAAGAAAATGCATTCGTCATCACAGAGCATGCCGTGAGGAACACCTTCAGGAGGGTTATTCCTTGAATAACTCAAACTGTTTTGTTAAAGGACTAATGTTCTACTTTCATTGTGTTTCATATTTATGGAACTTGCACTGCAATGGGCTGTTGACATGTGTGTCCAGGGTGTGGTTGGAATGCATCTGGGATGTTGTGACTGTAAAGCCTTCTTTAGGTCATGTCACTGGACTTTGACTTGGACATCCAAAAACTTTAACTTTACGCTTATTCGTCCACAAAGTGGAAATCTATCCAGTATTTTTTGGGGACTTTCACCTTCCCAGAGAGTGAAAACAAAGCAAAACAACAAAGGTCCTGATGCAGTATCTGATCTCTGGTCTAATAAGTCTTAACAAAAGATACCCTCCAATGCAAACCTGTTAACTTTTTTTTTCTTCAAGTAGTTGATGCATCAAGGGCCAACGATTGCATAATGGTGACTATAACACCACCTGGATCCTACAATTACTCAAAGTCAGAGTGAATCAGACAAGAAGTGTACAACTGACTGGCCAGTTTGATCAGTTTAGTCTGTGATAGTCTGTTGTCTATAGTTAAATGAAGCTAAAGTTTACAGTTTATAAGGAATTATCGAGTTCTGTACCCTCATGGTCAACTAATCAAT
>NW_005187541.1:483005-486523 GCF_000239375.1 Pundamilia nyererei | reverse complement strand
CTCTGCACAGTAATTCAAATACGGTGCAATCAGGGAACAATAGAGAATGTGGAGTGATTTGTGGTCCAGAATGTGTTTTACTTTACTCAAGATTGAGACACTTGAGACAAATTTTGTTATGTATATGATTTATATGAGACTTCCAGTTTAATTTATCATCTATAATCACACCAAGAAACTTATGTTCAAGTACTCTTTCAATTTCCACACCATCTACATGAATCTGCACTTGTGCATTTCTAAGGGAATTCCCAAATAAGATAATTTTAGTTTTACTTAGATTTAGCGATAGTTTGTTCCTGTTTTAGTTGAAATGCTCTCGTTAGTCCGATTATGGTACATTTTTCTGGCCTTTTGTATTTGATACTGTTGCCCCAGTGAACCATGGTGCACAATAAAACTAACGTGGCCAGTGAAAGCCATGTGTTGGAGTTGTTTTGTGGTTTGTGGACATAATTGTATGGTTGTGATTTTTTTTTCAGTAATATATCAGCTGAGAAGTGCAGATGTTCCCGTTATGCAGATGAAAATGTTGCAACGTCATGAAAAAATGAGACTTTCTTTGGAATAAAAGTGTGTATTTTAATTTGTTCAACTCGTGTACCAGTGCTGACCTACACCCAGTATAAACAATGACAGGGCTACGGTGGCATCACCTTATGTGAGACACAACCAGTGTGGTGACCATAATGGGCCCATTACTGTGTTAAGGAGAAAAGCACCACATCACTGGTCATTCTCAACTTTGTGTCCTGTCTTCCTCCTCTCATGCCAACTGGTTTCAACAGTTTGCCCCTCACTGAGTCTGGCTATACTCGGGGTTTATTTTCGTTAAAAGGAAGTTTTTCCTTCTTACTCTCACCAAGTTCTTGCTCATAGTAGGAGTTGTACAATTTTTTGAATTTTCTTCGTTCTGCTGTTTGACTGCAGCCCAAGAATCATGGTACAAATCTTCAATATTTGATTTATTTTATCAAATTGTCAAACTCTTACCTTGCTTTCAGTGCTCTTCTAGGCACATAAAAACACCTCAAATTCATTCCTTCTTGACATCAGGGATTTAAGTCTCAACCACACGAACCATGCTGCTGCAGAATAATTCATCCCCTGTGAATTCATGACATGTTGTGGCTGTAAATGCAAGACCTCCATGGAGGTTACACAACCTATCTTTGCACAATCAAGATACAGAAGGAACTATTTCCTTTTTCATTCAGCCAACGAAAATGGGGGAATGAAGAGACCATTCAGAAATTTGCCTGTAAATGACCAGAGATGGGTAATTTAAAAATTCCCCCCAGACAGTGATTGGACAGATACGACACGTCTATTTATGAGACGTCTGTGATAATTCTGGGGTCCTTATTCTCACCGGATCTGGGCATATTTGAAAATGATATCCTGTCCTAAGGTGGGCAATGTAATGATGGCTAATGGAGGCAGCAGCCGAGCCTGTTTATCGGCTGTCATTTCCTGCTATGGCTCTCTGTCTGCATCTTTTTTATTATTATTTCATGTTCCCCGGATTACATGAGAGATGAGAAGAAATGGCCCAGTATTAGTCCTCCTGTCCGTTCTGTCGCTCTCCTTCAGGCTCTCTGCCACTCTTAATTACTCATCTTAGCCACTCACTTTCTCTTTTTTCCATCAATGGAGATATGGTAAAGTTGGCATAACGACATTGCTTCAATTCTGGGTCTTCATTCATAAGTCACAGCGCACCAACCAAACCTGGATAAGAAGCAGAAAATGGAAGGCAACAAATAGCCGATCAATTCAGTTTAATTTCTGTAATTTATCGAACTTAAAATTGTTCTTGTTGAATTATTTAAAGAAAGAATAACAATATTTAACATGAACACATAGGAATAAATGCAAACAGCAGAAGTAAAGTTTGCTGTTTTAAAATGTAATCCTCTATTCAGATTTTATTCATGGTCACTATGAGTCTCAATATTACCTTTGTTTTGGTTAATTTGCTTTAAATTCCCTCCAGTATACATTGCATTGATGCCACAAAGTACTAGGATGAGTTTTTGTTATGTGTTAACCAATTTTAGATTTATTGCATGAATGGACGATTAAAGATGAGAAGTTTTCCCACCTGTCACTTTAACAAGAGTCATGCTTTCAATTTTTTCTTTAAATGATTTTAATTTAATCTACAGTTGAGGTGCTTCATGCATCTGACAGCGATCCCTCCTACGTGAGGTGTTCCAGACATTTCCTATCGAGAGGATGTCCCAAGGTAGATGCAGGACATGCCGGAGAGATTCTATCTTTTGGCTGGTCTGGGAACGCCTCGGTTTCCTCTGGATAAGCTAAAAGAGGTGGCTGGGGAGAAGGAGATCTAACAAACTAAACAGCCATCACAGATATCAATCAGTGTTTCAAATAGAAAATGCAAAATGCTGTCTATTTTGTGTTTAAGTCATTTTCATTCTTTAGTTCTTGTTGTGTCATTTGATTGCTGGTTCCTGAGTTTTGCCGCCAGTTGGGATTACTTTTTGTTCTAGTGTTTGTTTTGATTTGATGGTTTTAAATGAAGTTCCTTTTTGAGTTTATTATTTCTTCTTGTGCTTATAGTCCTCTCGGGCTTGCCTTTGTCATCATGTTTAATGTGAGTCTTATCTCTACTGTTAATTCTCTTCTGTTTATTTCCTGTTTTACTTTGAAGGTTAGATTTCTTTCATGTCTGGTTGTACAAACTTCCGAGTTTGTGGTTGTTCTCTCTTGATCACCTCGGCCTGCTGTTGATTCTGTTGATTCCTGTTTTACCAACTAGAATTTGCTATTTATGGACTCAGCTATCTGCTATTAAAGCTCACTTTTTTGGGGAAAATTCCCCCTCTTGTTTGCTGCATTTGGGTCCTTATCTCTGCACCACATGTCGTGTGAGAATTATACAAATTTATAATAATGGAGACAGAAGCAAATGAAAGATATTACACCTTGTGTCAGTATAATAAAGAAGGATCAATAAAGAATATCTGAACATGAGAATGGATCAAATTTTTAATTGGAAAAATCATCCCTTTATGGTGTTTGTTGACTGCAACAAATGGTACCAATTCATAATGTTAAAAGTATATGTTAGCTGAAGATTCACTTTGAATTCAGTCAGCAGTGTTGGGTAAGTTACTTTAAAATAGTAACTTAGTTACATTACTAGTTACTTCTCTCAAAAGTAACTCAGTTTCTTCAAGTAACTAGTTACTAGGGAAAGTAACTTTGGTTTTACTCAGAATTCTCTTGTTAATGTGTTGCTTCCATAACTTTGCCAGTCTTCTAGCTTGCTTAGTTGCCACAAGTGCACTGTGCCACCTACCAATAGAAAGGAAAAGATGCATATTTCCACGAGAGAAATCCCACGCCTGGACCGTCATTGACTGCTGCCATGATTCTAGCCTACGTCACAGCGTCATGTGCGCCTTTTACATCCAACACAAAAACTGCAGTCGTGGTGCTTTCGATTGTACTCAGAACTCGGAAATTCTGCCTTCTGAATAGGAAGATGT
>NW_005187541.1:479457-482120 GCF_000239375.1 Pundamilia nyererei | reverse complement strand
TCATAGCACCCACCCAGCTGTATAGAAACTCCGTCATGCTAGCTAGCACGCAGTACAGAAAAAGTCAGAATAACGAAAATAAACTCCACCTAAACTTGGTTCATATCTGACCCAGAGAGACTGCAGGTCATAACTTCTTACCTGAAGTTCAGTTCACACTCGGACCGGTGGCCGCCTCAGGTCTCTCCTCTTGCCTCCCTTTTCTCTCATCCACCTGCTGCCCTCCACCACTTGCTAATGTTACTGAATCTGTGGAAGCTCCGCGATAGCCACCACACGAAGTAATGAGTAACGACCCTATCTAAATCCCAGTAACGAGTAACGCGTTCCTGATTTTGGCATAATAACTAGTTACCGTGCTCGTTACCACAATAATAACGTAGTTACTGTAACGCGTTACTTAATAACGCGTTAGTCCCAACACTGTTAGTCAGTAGGTTTGATCCTGAAGAGACCGTGAATATTTGTTGAAAATGTAACATGATCTCATGCAGTAGTTGTGATATTTCAGTTGCAAGCTGACTAATAATGCCACTTTATGAGCTCCACTAAGGGCAATAATTGTGCTTTGATGCTGCTTCCTCTCTCATTTGCTTCACTTTAATCATTCACTGCAGACACGCACACTCGGAGGCCTCATAGCATCTGAAAGCTGTCACTGCGCCCCACGCAGAGGCAGATCAATGGTGTTTAGAGGAAGCAATAATTTAAGCGACTTTTATACGATTACAAAGGCACTTTGTGCTGAAACAATCCTCCAGGATGAGTTTATTTATGTAGAGAGTTAGGACAGTTGTGTGTTCTTTGAATGACCGTTTACTTTTGAGCTTGCACCCAGAAAAAGCTGCAGTGCCTTTTGTGTTTGAGCTGCAAAGTGAAGCCTTTTGTTAGCAAACATGGCTTTAGCTAAATCTCCTGTGGGAGTGGGGGGAAGAATTATGCAAACAAGGTCTGCATAAAACAGCCATTAATAGATTGCTTTACTATTCGGGGACTTAGAGCTCCTACACATATGCAAGCTGACCTCTGAACTCCATTATCACCTAATAATGCCACTTGTCAGGCCACAGGTTGCTGGAGATTTTGCTTTTCTAACTCAGTGCAAATATTACTGACATGGACACACAAAGCGATTTCAGCTTCATCTGCTTCATTTGGTGTTTTCCCTTCGTTGCCATGCTCGTTGCTATCATGCCGGCCGCATGGCACTTTTTCAGTGCTAAGCATCAACACTTTTCTCCAAGAGCTTCCACATGGCTGAGGAGAGACCAGGAGGGCTGGGGTGATAATGACGGTAGACGGAAAAAAAAATACTGTTCCTATGTGATCAATAGGTTTCAGACAGATTAACAAGCAGCAGCCGTGTTTAAATGGCTACCTGGGTGGGCTTTGTGTGATGTGGGCTGGCTGCATGAGGGAATGGGTGTCAGGGGATGGGAAATCAGTGGGAGCCAAGTGCACGTCAATAGGATATTAGTCCTCTGGAAATTCTTTTGCACACCACCTGATGAGGCTCTGCTTGGTCAATAGTAAGTCAGATGGAGACGCTCTATTAAGGAAAAATGTGCAGATAATAATGTAAAGGAATAGAATAAGTCGATATACATTTACCTCATTTCCAACACTGCAGTAACAGCGCTGGACTGAGTGTACTCCAGTCAGGCTAAGTTGGCGGGGACAGTTATCAGCTGACGTCAAGATGTTTTGGGGGGTATTTATGTTACATATTTTACCCAGGCTGTAGACTCCTTTACTATGTCTCAAGTTGCATACTTCCACACTTGCATTTGCTAATTTGTGTGTTTTACATAAAATGCTGTATCAGAACTTGGAGGATGTAGTCCACCATGGTTAAGTTTTTCACAGTCACCAGGCAAACATCTCTTCATACTAGTAGGATGAATATTGTCAATCAAGTAGCAGTTCTTTGGTTATAAGGTAGCATACAGCCACTGATTTTTATGTAATGTGCTGATTTCTCGTGTTTATGCATATTAAATTGGAGGCGAGAGGCTCAACAAGAGGTATGTTTACAAATTCTGGCCAGTAGTAGTATAGTGACGACCAAATGTTCCATTGCCACCTGTCAAAATGTACGCATTGAGCAAAGAAGGATATATTGTACATCCATATATTGGATACCTAACAAAGTTATCCAGAATCCAAATCTTTGAGAATTTGATGTGGGCTCTGGGTGTCTTTCAAGCTTTAAAAAAAGATACCTAAAACAGGATTTGAAGGGTTACATCTTCTAGCTTCATAACCTGTGGTTATCATGTAACCTAAACCTATTCCTAAGTGGTTGCCCAGCCACCTTGTGGATGTTAAGAGGTTAAACTTGAGAACCACAAAAAAGAGCAGTTCACTGGAATGCAATGGCAACTATTTCCAAACATTAAACTAGCTTTCAGCTCAGTTAAATCACCTCCTAAAATTACAAAAGTCTATCCCTAATCTTGAGACTTCCTCCACAGCAGCTTGGTCCCCTGCTTAGCATCCATGTTGATCCAAAGCCCCCGGGACTAATCTGCATGGTCATAGGTTAAGGGGTCAGCCACTGGGCCCTGATCCAGAGAAACCTCCCGGCTAAGATTGCTTCACATCCCCCCCTAACTGCTGCATTTCACAACACTTAGCTGCACAATGTAAGGGCCTCTGTGCTC